>NC_083762.1:69941705-70094205 GCF_963514075.1 Conger conger | reverse complement strand
GGAAGTTCTCTGGTGCTGTTCTCTGGGCCCAATTTTCCCCTCACTGAGCGGAGTTAGTGAGGGCTTGGATACATAATTTATATACTGCAGTTCTGTGCTCATAACACTGTTATTTTAGGCTTCATCCAGTCAATAATGACACAAACGGCTAAATGTGTGATGTGTACAGTGATTTGTAGAAACCCTTTATGCTGGTGTGTAGGGTGCTGATATGCTGTGCCAGGTGGGGTTACCGGTAAGAACTGACTGTCCCACAGTGATACACCCACAGGCCTTTATTGTGGCTAAACTCAAAGCTAGTTTGACGCAGAAAGCAGAAAAAGAAACGGGGCTCGGGTTTCAAACAGAATAAAGCAGGAGGCATTGTGGCTGGGCGCCTGCACTGCGCGTGGCTGGGCCCGGGGCCGTGGCATAGCAGCTGTCGTAACAGTGTCAGGGGGCAGGTGGACCAGCGTAGAGCTGTGACTCAAAAGCTCCTCCGTCCCGGCGTGTGCGATTGGCTCCGTGCTGCGGGCCGAATGGCGTGCCGCTGGGCGAGTGGGATGTGTCCTGCGGGGGGGGCTTCACGGCTCCCGAGCCTGGCGCAGGCCCCACCGCTGAGAGGACAAACACGGCCCAGCATCCCAGAATACACACCTCACTGTGGCCTTCTTTGTGTGTTTCTGTCTGCATCTGTTTCACGTTCCTGCTTTAGCACTAATAGCACACTGCTCCTTAGACTTTTTAATATTGGAACGCAAAAAAAAGAAGAAGAATTTTTTAGCATCGGGACCCAAATTAGAAATGTAGTACCTTTCAGGGTCCCATCAAATACACAAACTAATATAGCCTGGTGGACATTAGACTTATTCTGGGACCGACCTCATACACTGAATGCCTGCAGTACAGCGGTGGTGTAGTCTTGTGTAATGCTGATGTAGCAGTATGGCTGTGAGCCTGTGTTTTACCCACCCCGTCCTGGCTCTGGTCCGTGTTTCGGAGCAGAGGTGGTTCCTCAGGGGCCACAGGGACCGGCAGGCCTGGTGTCCCGAGCAGGAAAGAGGCAGTGTGCCGGGGAGCCGGACTCGAACCCGCCGTCCCTGAAACAGCGGGCCGTGAGGGGGCCTGGCAGAGCCCTGCAGCCTCCTGAGAGGCTCCACCGGCCCCCGGGTCACACTGCGCCCCACCACCGCACGGGGGACCCAGAGGTGAGTCTAGGACACACTGCTGTTTACCGCGGGCCAGCGGCACAATGACATCACCCCAGTGAGGCGGTGGCAGGAGTATGTCACTCAGCTTCTCAACATCAGCATGTTTCAGCTACAGCTGAAGCTGGCTTTTGAAACGGCTGGTAGCTGGTAATGTGAAGCTGACCATAGCAGGATTTTACACCAGCCTTACCTTACATGACCTCGACTGATCTTTGAACAGTGAGTCTCACACACATGTAAATGTGTCCATGTGATGATCACTGATTCCAGATCAGTAGAGATGAAGGGAGCAGGGAGAGGGATATATTTAAATGCAGTAGCAAAGGTCAGCAGTTTACATTATTATCAAGTGTGTGTTGTTTTGCCAATTAAGTGCATTTTGTGTTTGTTTTGCCAATTAAGTGCATTTTGATGTTGACAATACATTTTCTTTTTTCTTTTTGTTGTGTTTTTTTCAGGAGGACATGCTATGGCTGCAGGAGATCTCCAACATGTCCGACTGGGAATAGGAATGTTAAAGCCCATTCACCGCAGTGGCCAGACAGTAACCTGCACACTTTCAGATGTCCAAAACAGAACATGGACTGAAGTGGAAACTGCTGTTCCAAGTTTGAATCTGAGAATATATCCAGCTAGCTCAGTAATCCTGTGATGTATACCCCCCCCAAGGAATGTGACTGTTAATATTGACTCATAGCCAATTCATAGCTACACATCTGTAATGAGCTGCTTACAGTGGATTTTCTTTAGTATATTTTAGTTCTCCTTCTTACTGTTTCCAAGGTTGATCCAACTTCATTTCAGCCTCGGCTAATTAACAGTAATCATTTACAATGAATGCCCTGAATACTAAATAGTGTACTCCCTCTATGTTAATGTATGCGTTTTGGCAAGTGCAGTTTTGTAAATGAGTGACAAACAGAAGAAAGATGCAGTTGTTGAATATGTGCAGAACTGAAAACTGCTGTAGGAAAACACTATGAGAACTGTATGGTATGTGGGGACTTTGTAGGGGCAACTGCCTTGTCTGTTTAAAATGTATGTGGAACAAAGTTTTATTCACAGAGTGGGATAGTGTCTCTTTCAATAAAGTATAATTACGTTTTCAAGAAAAAACTAAAGTTCACTTGGTAAACCTAATTGATGAGTGGAAGTATCTACTAATAGGTAGATATTTATGTTTTCTTTATCCTCATCTCTTTAACCAATTCGTTTTATATGCAAAACTACAAGACTAGAATCGTTTTGATGCAATCCTGTTGAGTGGCCAGCCACACCATTAATTTCCTTTATATTTTTTATGCACAGCAAGTAAGAAAATTGGGACACTGGGTTAGGGGCGTTACTATGTACATGACAACTGTGATATTATTGGTCGACTGAACACTGCCGTAAAGCGTCGCTGAGTACGCGGGAGTTTTTTTTTCTCGCGGCAAAAAGGAAAACACCGGCTTACCCTTCAGAATGCTTGAAAATTTACAATGAAAATGCTATGAGTACGTATTATATGTTATTACACATTGTTTGTGGATATTAGAGCAAAATCAAATATCCACATGTAACATTCGCGAGGAGAATTTTGAGAGGAACCGCTGCCCTCACTTGAAAATAGTAAGATTAGCATGTGCACAACAGTTAGCTAGCTAGCCTGTGTATTATCAGACATAGCTAATTTAAGTGTTTAACGAGCTGCTTTAACCCAACGAAAGGGGAAAACAAACGAAAGCGATGGCATCGGTAGATGTGGACAGTATCAAGTCGGAACTTGATATGTTCGACATCGCCTGCGAAGACGAGATGGTCCTGGAGAAAAGTGAGTAATCTAAAACCATATGATTACAGTGGTTTGGCAATGTCTGTCGTATGGGTAGCTAGCTTGCTATTTTGGAATATATGCGACGTATCCTCTATGGCTGATTTTCGAAAGCTTAGAAGCTAGATACAGTAAATTGTTGGAGGTTTTGATTGAACATCCCATTATTGTTGTGTACGTTTGGTGAGAATCGTTCCCTTGTTGATTCCCGTGTTGCTAACTAGCTAGCTAAGTAACTAACTTCCATGAGATCGAGGGATACAAGTTATACCATACGTTTCTGGATAAGCTTGCCTCGTTAAAGTCGAATACATAGCAAGTGAGCATCAATGATAATAACGTACGTCAGGTGCCTTTCACTTTCCACGAACGGTGGCTTGCCAGTTCGTCGGTGTCTCAGCCGTTCTCTGTGATCCTCTCCTGTCAGTGATGGAGCAGTGCATGTGTCACCGGCTGCAGAGCGAGGGCATCGTGCTGGAGTGGGTCGCGTTTAGCACCACCAAGAACGGGCTAAAGCTGAGTCTCGACACGCTGGAGAGGTTTGAACACGAGGTGATTCCGATAAGGCTACTTTACGACTGGTTTATGCTGACAGACTTTCGCCAGCAAATCCATGAATGAAACCACTTGAGACAACCAAAACCGAAGTGATGCGTCTTAATCTGATATGTCTTCAAATTCTGCAATATGTATACCAATATTGTATTGACAAATAAATGCATAATATTTGTGACAAGTCTTCCTTCATAGTGCCTTTTACATGATCTTGTTTCCACATCATGCAGGTGCTGAATAAGAAAGTCAAGTCCAGGCCGAGCTTTTCCAAGAAGGATGAGACCCTGAACAAGACCAGAGATGTGAACTCTCTGCATGACCTGTATCCTTTCTACAATTCATGTCTTGTCTTGTCTTATCTGTCCTTTATTATTTTCCATGTTTGATGTGCTATTTAAAACAAAAGTTTAAAGAGAATTTTAGAGCTGGCTAACTCCCATCTCACAAGTCAGTGTGAGGAGGAGGGGCATCGTGGGTAATGTTGGTTAATTAGCAGGGAAAATATTCCTGAGCCAAGAGCCTATATTTTGTGTGTTGGTAAAGATTAGGCAGTGAGTAGTGTGTGGCCAGATCGCCCGGCTCTGTGTGCGTGTTGCTCCTTTAACCTCCTGTGGACAGGATCAAAGCTGAAGAGGAGGAGGAGGACCTGCTGGACTCCTACTCTACTCCTGCTAAGGTGAGTCTACCTGAGACACTCTCTCTCACACACTCACACTCTCTCACACACACACACACACTCACACTCTCACACACTCTCACTCACACACACACACTCTCTCAAACACACACTCTCACTCTCTAACACACAGGCACTCTCACACTCGCACTCTTTCACACACACGCACTTGCACTCTCTCACACACACGCACTTGCACTCTCTCACACACACACACGCACTCACACTTTCACACACACGCACTCACACTCTCACACACACATACACACGCACTCACACTCTGTCACACACACACACACTCTCTGTCACACACACACACACTCTCTGTCACACACACAAACACTCTCTGTCACACACACACACACTCTCTCTCACACACACACACTCACACTCTCTCTCACACACACACACACACACTTTCTCACACACACTCACACTCTTTCACACAAGCACACTCTCTCACACACACACACACACACACACACACACACTCTCTCACTCTCACTGTCACACACACTCACTCACACTCTCTCGCTCTCACACACATTCTCACACACACACACACACACACACACACACACACACACACACACACACACACACATTCTCTCCATCCAGTACCAGTGTAATAGACTGACTTCACTGGTGAAGATGCAGAATCACAAACAAGGGGTGGCTTGAGTTTTCCAAACTCTCACACTATGAGAGATATCTATAATCAGACCTTTTAGGCCGTTTGATGATGAGTCCTCTTTTCTGCACTTGTGAAAGAATAAAAAATGCTTTTACCAGAAGGTCTGAAATTAGTTCTTGTACACTATCGAAGCAAATATTCTGACAAGCAACCAGACTTTAGGTTTTTTCTGTATTTGTATGGCTTGGGTACCTCTCTTTTTGAAGTGATAGTCAACAGTTCAAAAGCAATTAATTTTAGATTGCCTACAATCTCAGGAAAGATATGAAAATACTTCATAATTGCTTGCCCTGTTGATGTTGCTGCAGTTTTCTCATAGTTACTTGCAAAATGCATGTTATGAAAGTGTCTAGCACAGTATTTTTCCACATAAGTTTCCACGGTCCAAGCTATTTGAATAGTCATTTTGCATTTTCTTGAAAAAAAAAAAAAAAAAATCTCCTGAAAAATCTCTCTGGGTCATGCCGTGCAGATAGATGTGACCAGTAGGTGGCAGTAACGCTCTGCATTGGCCGTTGTTATGTAGGCAGAGGACTCAGAATTCCACATGCTGGTCGTTATACGGACTCACAGCTGCTAATTGTATTTCCCATGCTGTAGATACAACCATGACAAAGATGTAAAGACTACAGTAATGTTTTCTGCTGCGGTTCTAGGCTACCTTTGCATAATAATATCGGGGTGATTTAGCTGTGAAGACTAAAGAGTGCAATGAGAAGTAGTGAAACTTCATTAACAATTACATTCACTCACTTTGTCAGTCTGAAAAACTACCTTTGTGAATGTAAGTGAATACTGGATAAAAGAGCTCAAGTGGATATGAAATTAAAATGCTGATGTTTGTGCGTTAATACGAAAATGTTTCTTTTGAAGGGGTCCCAGAAGAGGGCCCTGACCACACCAGAACATCCACGCTCCAAGAGGGGCACATCTGTGATGCCCAGCCCCCGGCAGCTCCTCTCTCCTGCCAGTTTCTCCCCCAGGTAACCCCCTCCTCACCCCCTAACTCACACCGGGGCAAATGCAATGGGGATAATGTCCGTTGTGATGTCACCCTGCTTGGGAACAGAATGCGTCAGTAAAGTGCAGTGCGTTGGGACCATCTAATGGAATAAAGCCGACAATGATTGAGGACGCTCAATCCATACTTCCTGGAAGTAGCCAGAGAGTACACACCAATCGTCATCAGAATTTTCTGTTGGTTGTTACCAACGTATTATATGATTGGTAGAGCTGCTCAGCTTCTTTTCTATACAAGGTGACATAACAATTGATATCCCTGCTTTATTGTCCCCGACTCACTCAGACCTACTGCTGCCATGGTTTCCTAGCAACCTTTCTCGCCTGCTTACCCTTCTCTCTCTCTCTCTGTTACCCCACACAGTGTGACCCCCTCTCAGAAGTACAGCGCTCGAGGGGCCCGGGGGGAGGTAGTGTCCACGTTCGGGAAGGTCCAGGGGGCCCAGTGGAGGGGTCAGAGGGCCAGGGGCCCCATCAGGGCTGAGCTGCTGGAGGGCCCAGAGGAGTCGCTGGTCGGCAGCTACAAGTTCATGTTCCAGAGGCTCCGAGACGTCCGCGATGGTGCGTCTCTCCGGCCGGTCTTTCCCCTGCTGGTCTTCCCCTGCCGGTCTCCCCCTGCCAGTCTCCTCCTGCCGGTCTTCCCCCTGCTGGCGGTTAAGCCTCAGCCTTATCTACTGCTAGTTTTGTGCCAGGTTCCTTTCAGTGGGGCTTACGTTACTTTCATGCATTGCTGAGATTTATATCGTTCTGTTTACAATCCTAAAACTAATATTTGCAGTCCACACGTTGTATGCTCGCTGCTTATTGGTGTCTTGGAACTATTTTGTAATGTTACGGAGGACAGATGTTAATATTGCCGGTCATTCTTTCTAGTTCATCGCAAAGTCACTTTAAAACATGTAAATCTGGAGATGTGCAGAAGTATTCACCGTGTTTTAATTACGGTGAATACGTTTCTGGTTAAACTATATATTTTTATGTTAAATTTACTTGTGTGTAGGGCATTACGCCTCCAGTGCACCTCTCAGACCAGCAGGAATGGGGATATTGGGGACCAGGGCGGCCAGTTGGTGGGACTGGGAGCTGGAAAGGGGCCCTTTTTAAAAAGTATATAATTTGGTGTTTACTGTTCCCTCCAGTGCTGGCTGAAAAGATGGAAGAACTAGGGGAGGAGCTGAGGTTACATTTCAACATCGAGGAGTTCTCCCCTCTCTCACTACCGGCACAGGTACTGCCGCCTCTGTGTGCCCACTGTGAGGCTCACCCTTACTGTCACACGTGCTACCCTTACTGTCACACGTGCCACACTTCTGCTTTTGGGGTAAAGGTAATGGGGCGGGACTGGCTTGGACTTACTGTAAATTCAAGTCGGGTCAACCGTATTTATAAAGCACATTTAACACAACAGCATGCTGACCAAAGTGCTGTACACAGTTGAAATAAGATCCATGAAACAAAGTAAAATGAAACGTTACACGCAATTGCACATCACTGGCCAAAAACCTTTCAAAGATGTTAATTCCAAATGTGAATGGCGGTGACCAGCTGGGTCCAGGGCGGCTCCCGTTGGTTTTGGAATGCCCCGCACTGGGGCGAGGGCAGCGGTGTTGGGGCCTGAGGCAGCCCTCTCCCCCTCTGTCCCCCTGCAGGACAGCGTGACGGTGCTGGGGCAGGTGTGCTGTGACGGGAACGGGAAACTCAACGCCCAGTCTGTGCTCCTGGAGGCGGGGCAGGACCAGGGCGGGAGGCAGGTGCCTGTGGACCTATCAGAGCTCACAGAGTTCTCCCTATTCCCAGGACAGGTGAGGTCACTGCCCTGCAAATGAATAAATGTTCCGCCACAGTAACTTTGCCTTTGTTCACGGCAAAGTAAAGCGGTGTGAGTGGGAAAGCACTGACTCAGCGTCCGATTAGCTATTTCCCACATTGATGACAAAGCGACGGGGGTGAAGAGTTAAAATAATTGTAACGAAAGTCGCCACACGAGACGAATAAAGCCAGTTGCTTTTTAAATTCGCGTAATTTAATATCGGTATAACGCGTGTGACAGGATAACAGATGGTTATAATTTTCTCAAAGTCATTACTGCAGAGAACGGTCTGCTGAACAAAATGAGTAATGCATAATGAAAGAAACTGAAAATGGAAGAAGTGGCTTGTGTTCTTTAGTTTGAGGGCACAAGGTCATGCAAGGTCATATCCGGAGTGCCACAGCCCTCTTCCTGATGAAATGACTCCCATTTGAGCCTTCCGGAAATTCTCAATATGACACAGGAGATGTCGGTATACTGTGTTAAATGCAGGGCTGAACTTAGTTAATGTTACGGAAGCATCTTAGGCATTTCGCTCAAGGCCAGAGTGACTTCCAGCGAGTTAAATCAGCAACATCCCAAAGGCCTGTGTGCTGTGCCTGATATGGCAAAGTAATCCCCATAAAACGCTAATGGCTCCATCTTGTAATCGGCTCTCATATTTCCTGAGCGTAGAGGCACTTGTATTTGTCGTTGCTTCTTTATCAATAAATGCTGTGACTCCTGGCTGTCCTCCATGCTGTCGGCCTTATCGTGAGCTCGGCCCAGAAGACACACACTAGGTCGCTGCCTGCGTTATCGCCATGTTGAATGCAGTTCAGGCTGTCCCTGGAAGCGATCCCAGCCGCTTCTGAGCTTGAGTGCCAAGGAGTGGCTGCTTTCTGTTCTGTGTCACATAGGCTTGCACTGTTCCTTCTGCGTAATAAATCGCACATGAGTAAATATGTGAAGTATGCTGTTGGTGTTGAACACGCTCTACACTGCTGACTTGGGACGGGTCCATTTCCTCCCCAGCTCTGAGTAGGTTTTTCTGAACAGTTTGGTTAGAAGTGGACTTTAAAGGCATTATTAAGTTACCACACGCTGTGTGTGTGTGCGTATACTGTGCACCAGTGCAGCCCAACCCCGTTTCTGAGGAATCTGCGGCCCTCTGCGTTTCTACGTTTTCATTTCAACCCTAACGTGCCACACCTGATTCTACTGTTGAGTGGCTGAATGAGATCTCTAGCTATTGAATGAGGTGTGCTTTGCTAGGGTTGGGGTGACAACCTACAGGATGACATATCTCCAGGAACAGGGTTGGACAGCCCTGCTGTATACAGGCACACACACACACACACATTATTGGTTTTCTTACTCGCAACCATGAGCTGTGAATCACTCCCTTGGTGGTCTCATCCATGTATACAGTCTAGCGTGGCTTTCATGAGCATGAAAACATGTGAACATTAGTCCTGAAAGCTGTGCTGTTTGTGACAGTCCTCCGTGTTCCACAGGTGGTCGTCATGGAAGGGATGAACACATCTGGACGGAAGTTGATGGCCTCTAAGCTGTATGAGGTTTGTCCTCTGTTCTTTTTCCACTGCCAAAGCTTTGAAATTGGGGTATGCCTGGGCCCCACGGTGTGCTGGCGAATCACTGAACTGAACTTTAGTACATTACATTACATTAATGGCTTTTGGCAGACGTTCTCATCCAGAGCGACGTACAGTTGATTCGACTAAGTAGGAGACAATCCTCCCCTGGAGCAATGCAGGGTTAAGGGCCTTGCTCAAGGGCCCAACGGTTGTGCAGATCTTATTGTGGCTACACCGGGGATTAAACCACTGGGTGTCCTTGCGTGTCCCAGTCACGTACCTTAACCACTACGCTACAGGCCGTCCCTAGTAGGAGCAGTATGCTAGTGCGCGGTTTTGAAAACGGCCTCGCTCCAGTTCGGGTGAATGGACGCAGCAGCTGTGTCATCGCAGGCTGTGGTGGAGAGTGTGTGCTGTACTTGCCTGCACACTCGTGTTGACGGCGGAGGTTACAGAAATGGGCGAGGCTGGAGATTATTATTGGCTGTTCCAGATTGGGAGAAAAAGGGAGGAAATCCTAAAAGAAATATGCTGTGTGTGTTTTACTTCTGCACTTTGTATGCGAGTTTCAAACGCGGCTCCTTAGAGGCCCGAGGAGGGAAAGCTGGTATTGGCATCCACCTCCGAATTTCGTCATTCCGTCGTTTACTCCATATAATGTTTTTATTTATTTATATGTGTCTGTTTCTGTTTTGGGGGGTTTTTTTGCAACTGGAGTTGACTTGCCGTGTCTCACTGCTGTGTGTGTGTTTTGGGGAAGCGTGAATGGAAAGTTTTTGCGGTTTAATTATATCTGGGGGATTGCTTGGAACAAAGCGTGCCTGTGCAGACACCACTGAATGTGTAATATTGTGTGTTAATTCTGTCCGCAGGGGATACCTCTCCCGTTCTACGCTCCTGATGAGCAGAGTGATGAAAAGGTGGAAGGTAGGGAGTATTCATGGCTGTTTCAGCACTCTATACCTTCTCTATAATGGCATTTGACCAATAGCATGTGGCTAATGTCATTCTGCAGCTTGATTTTGGGTTTCAAAATTCATATTTCTATCTTCGTTCTGAAAAACAGCTGCAACTACATAGTACTCTGGCTGATTGATGTGATGTCGTCTTGTAGTTACCACGCACTCTGCTCTTGCCTTTAGCCTCCACGTCCTCTTTGGGAACATCCTGTCTGTAGCTTTCACTTCAGTAGTGCAGTTTTAATTAGCTACAGGGCGGCAGAGGGAATCTAAAATAGATCAAATCACTTAGCAGTGGTGTGTAGTTCCCTCACCCCTGTATTCTCACCCATAGTGTCTACCAGTGACTGTTACTCAGTGTGGTGAATATGATACTGTATCATATAATGATTAATGAAATGAGGTATTAGGAGCAAATACCAGCAGACACTGCGACCCACAGGATGTCGAGTTGAGTAGCGCTGCTTTAAACAAAACCTCCCGCGCACGCTCACACGCACACTCACACACACGCGCACGGCCACAAACGCACGGACACAAACACACATGTGCACACACACATACACACACACACACACACACACACACACACACACACACTGTCTCACTCTCCTCTCCTTTCAGATGATGAGCCTGTGATGGTCATGGTGGCCTGTGGACCGTACACTCCCTCTGACAGCCTGAGCTACGACCCTCTCATCGACCTCATCAGCCTCATCGGCCGGGACCGCCCTGACGTCTGCATCCTGGTCAGCCACAGTCCCTCAATCTCCCCCTCTCCCCTCCCTGTAGTGGGGTGGACTCCATGCTGATTTCACACAGTTTAACTCACTCACCCATCTGTGTTCTTCTCTGTTTCCCACAGCTTGGCCCCTTCGTGGATGCCAAACACCATCAGATAGAGGTAACCACCAGCCACTGTGTAAACGGTCAACGAGAGCGTTCGCTTATGGTTTGCCTCTGGAGGCTGAGGCATAGAAACCAGCAGCTCTACAGTTAAACGTATCAATACTCAGCAGAAGTAGCAGAATGTACCGGAATTTGCATGTGTTGCCATTTTTCATAGCTTGTGTAACTGTGCAGTGTGGAGTCAAGTGTTAAATGTGGGTGTTTGTTTCTGAATTGCAGTTCCTTCAGGCACTGCTGAGGAAGTGGAGCTAGTCATGACAGTAACTTTTCACCTGCTGTGTGACATCTCTGTAGTCCATGTTGTGTGTAGTCCATGTAGGCACATACTTGATTCATTTTCCCAATTATATAGATGGTCCCTTTGCACTATTAAAACAAATGGAAATTCCACACAAAAGTTGAATATGTCAAATAGGCCATTGTTGAATGACAGTAGGCACTAGTTTCCAGAACACCATGGAAATAGTTTCCAACGCACACTGTCCCTCAATATTATACTTTACAAATTTGGACAGAATGCGTGCCGTAATTTCCAATGTGTGGCGGTGCATTTCATGAAAATGTTTTGTGCAACATGCAAACTCCATGTAGATTGCAATCTAACAGCAAGTTGTGACGGGCCATGCCGAAATGTTTTGCATAAGATGGCCTGCCAGTTTGGCAGGGTGAAATATGTCACTGACACCAATGAAAACCTGTTTGTGAAGAAGTCCCTTTATTATAAATAACGATACAACGAAAACCAGCGTGACTGGTTCTGAAAGTCTCTGCTGCCTGTTTTATTTTATTAATTAATTTATTTATTTATTTATTTAAGCGTGTTGAGGTGTTGCTCACTAGCGCCAGTGTGGTGGGCTGTAGTATGGGCCTTTATAAGCCACTGGTACCGGTGCAGCCAAAATAGGAAGTCTGTCATTTTTCCCCTCAAAGACTGTATTGAAAAATGTAACCACAATAGGTGTTTTTATGTAGTATCTCCTCCTATGCACAACAACCGCACTTCCAATGTTTCAAAATGCTTATTGCAAGCCCAATCGCTGGTGTTGCGGTCGCTTGTCCTTAAATTCAGAAAATGAATTTTATGCAGTTCTGTTTCAGCAGAGTTGCTACCGTGCTTTTTTATTCCAAGCAGATGAACTTGGGGGTTTTCAGTGACGTACAGGATATGAATTTACAATACAGGAAGCCCAGACTCCTGAGGGAATGCAGTAGTGCTATACAATACAAAAAAAATATCCTCCCTTTTCATTTGAATGCAATATGTCACTCAAACAAAATAAATGAATGTCAGGAACAGTAGCGAGATGTAAGAATCATCAGCGATGGTAGTCAAGACTAAATAGAAATGCAAATCCTATTAATGACAGTAAAATTGGTGGCAGGGTGACCCTTGAGGAAATTGCTTTGAATTGAACTTACTGTCCTTCTGTCGTTTATCCGGTGAATATTCTCAGGATTCACATGGAAGTTTTGCATTCAGAGGCTGGGTGTGAGTACAGTAACCTTTCTTCATTATTTTTTTTTTTCTTCACAGAAATGTCAGCTGACAGAGACTTTTGAAGCGGTGTTCTCGAGATGTGTGGACAGTATTGTGGAAGGAACAAAGGGGTATGTTCAGAATTCATTTCAGTTCAGCATATGCGGCAGACTGACATAACATTTTGTGTTTTTCCATTGAGCCATTTTGATCCAGTCCCACATCTCATATTTAACTGTAATGTGCCGCAATTAGAAAATATAATGAGCTCCCTAGTTGAATCCAGCGTATTGTCTATTTAGTATGTAGTGAAGGCAAGGGAGTCTCGTCTCCGGTGCTAAACGCTGCTCTTGTCTGGCCCCGTCAGACTGGGCTGTCAGCTGGTGTTCGTGCCCTCCCTGAGAGACGTCCACCATCACTTCATTTACCCACAACCCCCCTTCACCCTGCCAGACCTGAGCAGAGAGGACTCAGAGGTGAGACTGACAGCTGTCCGCATGCAGCTGATTACCAGGGAGGGAGCTGTTCAATTCTGTGCTCTTGCGTGTTTCCTTCTGATCAGGTTTGCGCTGATGTTGATCATGTGGTTAAAAAAAAATCTGCCTCCATCTATGTCTGTGAGAGCCAACATAACTGCACGGCAACATTTTCGCAGTTGAAGCCATCTGTGCTGTGGAAAAGATGGTAAATTTAGGGAGCCCGGTGGAATAGAGAATTCAAATTAGAGTGTCGACATTCAAGGGTAATTACTAGTGCTGCTGTGTTGGAGTCATTAGCACGTTTGGAGAGGTGTGTGGGGGGGAGGGGGGGGAACTGAGGCTTTAGTCAGGGTGGGGGAGGGGGTCATGGTATGAACCTGTCGTGGTAGTGGTGGGAGGGAGATCATGTTATGAACCTGTTGTGGTATTGGTGGGAGGGAGGTCGTGGTATGGACCTGTCGTGGTTTTGGTGGGAGGAGATTATGTTATGAACCTGTCGTGGTAGTGGTGGGAGGGAGATCATGGTATGAACCTGTCTTGGTATTGGGCAGAGATAGCATGGTATGAGCCTGTCGTGGAATTAGGTAGAGATAGCATGGTATGAACCTGTCGTGGAATTAGGCAGAGATAGCACGGTATGAACCTGTCGTGGAATTAGGCAGCGATAGCATGGTATGAGCCTGTCAGGGTATTGGAGATGAATGAATATGGAGAGGCAGCGGACCGTGAGCGGTGAGCTGATGTCAGTGTGTCATGTCATGTCATGTGTGCTCCACAGCGCGTGTCTCTGGTGTCTGACCCCTGTACCCTTCTCATCGGGGGCGTGACCTTTGGCCTGACCTCAACCGACATAATCTTCCACATGGGGGCGGAGGAGATCAGCAGGTGAGGGGCGGGGAGGGGGGACAGGCAGACGCACAGGAAACCCACACCAGCATAAGCAGATGTCCAATTTAAATCACTTCCTTGCATTTGTGTCTATTTTATTGTTCTGTTTGTGTGTCTTGTGTTTTGTGTGTGTGTTTGTGTATGTCTTTTTGTGTTTCTGTCTGTGTTTTCTTTGTATGTGCATGTGTGTGTTTTGCATGAATGCGTTTGTGAGTGCGTGTGGGTCTGTGTGTGTGTGTCTGTGTGTCTGTGTGTCTGTGTGTCTGTGTGTGTGTGTGTGTGTGTGTGTGTGTGTGTGTGCTTGTGCTTGTGCTTGTGTCTGGGCTCTGACTTCATATAAATGTGTGGTTCTATGTTGCATTCCAGCACATCTGGTTCTGACCGGTTCACTCGCATCGTAAAGCACATGCTGACACAGAGAAGGTGAGCACGGGGTGCAGATGTCAGGACCTGGGATCAGGGGGGAGTCAGGGGTGAATTAATTCTTGCATGCCATATTTGCAGTACTTTTGATTTGTTGTCCTAGACAATGCGTGCATCTGATGGGTGGATTTTCCAGTTCAAATTAAAATTGTTGCTGGTGCTGTCATAAAATTATTTCTAATCTTAAGATTAGAGTATTGACTGAACTGAGCTTGCTTTATCCGAGCCAAATTACTTGTCCTGGTACTGACTTAAGTATGTTTTTCCCATAACATGAATAATAGAGTTATCAGAAATCCCACCCTTTCAATATGCAATGCTGCATGTGGACGTTGTCTCACTGATGTTGTTTTTCTTCACGCCTCCTGTCCTGCTGTGCAGTTATTACCCTCTGTACCCCCCGGCGGAGGAGGTGAACCTGGACTACGAGCGTTTCCAGATGCACGGTCTGATGCCCCTCACCCCCGACGTGCTCATTGTGCCCTCTGAACTGCGCTACTTCATTAAGGTACCCTTCACAGCCACTACTGCAGTCCAACCCTGTTCCTGGAGACCTACTGTCCTGTAGGTTTTTACTCCAACCCTAACACAGCACACCTTATTCAACAATTACAGTGGGGGGCTGCCCAACCCTGTTCCTGGAGATTTACTAACATGTAGGTTTTTACTCCAACCCCAACAAAGCACACCTCATTCAACAGCTAGAGCTCGGCTGTCCAACCCTGTTCCTAGAGATATACTGACATGTAGGTTTTCACTCCAACCCTAGATCTAGAGGAACCGGGTTGGACAGCGCTTTGCTACAGGAACCGCTCACCCCCCAAACCCAAGCGGTGATGCTGCTCTCTTGCTCCGTACAGAGGAGGAGTAATACTGTCATGTTTTGATTAGCTAGTTTGAAGTAGAGCGTGCCAAGTGCTGACCTGTGTTGCTGAGAGGAGCAAAACTGCAGTGTGTAATGAACTGTGTGTCCAAGGAGATTTTGCCCCTGTTGGAAAGGGCATCTTCTCAAATTACTTTCCAATTTGGTAAGAGGCCTATTCTTTATTGGGGAAAGATATTTATATTGTGGAGAATGGGAGCATGTTGACTCATTCAGCATCTGCAATCTGAAATGAGCAAATTCTCATAATATAATTGTACTTTTTTATTATTATTATTTCATTTTTTTAGAGTAGCCCTTTAAAAGTTTAGACAATCACCAAAGTGACTCTTCTCTGAATGGTAGCTTAAGCATTGTTTCCTGCTCTTTTAAGGATGTCATTGGCTGTGTGTGTATCAATCCTGGCCGACTGACCAAAGGACAGGTGGGCGGGACCTACGGAAGGCTGCTTATCCAGCGAGGGCCCTCATTGGCTGAAGGAAAGAGACAAAATCCATGTGTTGCCGGTCAAGTGGTGAAAATCTGATTGTGGTTTTTTTTCCAGTTCTCATCCCAGTGTACAGTTCTAGTTTAAAATTACAGGATTCCTCTTATGACTCCAATCTCTAAACCTCAGTGCTGTGTCTGTTTGTTTGTCCATTTTGCGTTTTAAATCCGACAGACATCAGATTTCTTATTAATTTCAATCATATTTTTCCAATAAATTATGTATTCTCATATCTGTGGTTCCTTCACTTGCTTTTCTGATGTTGAGTGTATCTGCTTGTGTGCATGAGCGTGTGTGTGTGTCCGTGTGGGGGTGTGTGTTTTCTTTGTGTGTGTTTGTGGTTGTGAGATTGTTTCTACAGACCTGGTGTGTAGAAGTGAGGCCATGTTGGATCTGCGGTCAGTATGCGAGACGTTATTAATGAACAGGGCACCAGATCTGGAATGTGTGTAGCCAGTGAGGACAGTGTACAGTCCCCTTGGGCACCAGCTGACGAGTTATGGAGGTCAGGGGCAGGGAGACCTGCACACAAGCCTCTGGTTCCTGGAGGTTCAGGCATTTCCTGGTTGGGAAGAGGGAATGAGGACAAGGAGGAGGTTTGTTTAAAGAGATTTCCTCCAAAGAAGGTCAAACACCGACCATCTGGACTGTCTGTACCACGATATTAAACCTAAATCTGCCATCACGCCAAATGGTGCAGGGGTCTGCGTTATTAATCTGTCAATTGCAGTGGTCTTCCAGCACTGGCCTGGCCTGCAGAACAATCTTGTCCAAAATATCTTGGCGTGAGGCAGATTGAGCTAATCCTTAACAAAACATTTGTTTGATAACACTAAACATTTTAATTATGTTTACAATTGTAAAAAGGACAGAATTGACACCATTTGCATGTGGAATGGAGGTTTAAAGCACCATTTGTTGCGCCCGTAAAACCGTGTAGTGCACTTGACAATGTATTGTGTGCTATTTGGTTAATTAACCAAAGGAGAAAAACATAAACAACTTTATGGACTTTTATGGTTGTATACTGTCACTTTGAAACTAGGGGGCTACATTCATACCGAGAATGGCCCTCGTTAATAAAGAGCCCCAGTCAGTGATAACGGGGGCATTGTTGTGACCGTTTAAACAAAAGTAATTGATCCTCCTACCCGGGGTCCACACTGGCTCTCCCCCTTTTATAATCTTCACAATAGACTGTTACCAGGCGACCGTTTAAAAGCGCTTGGAGGGAAGGCCAGGAGGGGGGCTGGGCTGGACGCTGCTCGAACCGTCGTATTTATCCGGGTTCTTCTCAGACTGAATTATTATGGATGTAGCGGGAATGGATTGTACAACGTTGGGAGCTCTTCGTTTCACAAATAAAGGTGAGTGACTTCAGATTAATGTCGCTATTCCTTGTGTCTCGTCAAACGCACCAGATCGATGTAAATTTTAGAACACGATTGGCGTATAACTTTGTAACGTATTGCGGAACTTCCGACTAAATTTAATATTAGATATACCTCACGAGAAAAAGAAGGCTAGTCATGTGTTGACACCTTCAAAAAGTTACACTTTGCAAAACATTGACTTGTAACTGTAATGGCGAATGGTTACAACGTTCTTTAGAAAACGTTGCCTACTGAAAAAGTCAAACGTGTTCTGTAGGTACAAGAAGCCTAAACGTTTGAATGCTTATATTTATTTATCAGAAAGTTTTTTTTGTTTTTTTGTTTAGTTTTTTCCTGTTTGTGTTCCTCGGCTAATATTGATTATGCGATTTCCCCTTGTCATGTAGAAAAATTTTTTTATGTGAATATATCAAATTGACTTCTTTATCTTTGCGCTAGCGTAAATTCGAACTTCTCAGAATATGTCCTTGCACTGCTGGGCTTACCGTTTCAAAATTGTTAGCCAAGATGAAGTGCGCGTCCCCCTGCACATAGCCTGTTACTCAATCTCAGTGCATAATGCATGAGATGTAGAGTTGGGCATAGCCTGCTGTACCACCGCGCAGTGGAGAAAGATCGCTTTTTAAACGAACTGTGCTTTGTCAGAGTTTAATAATGGAGGTTCCTGGATGTTGTCAAGGGAAATTGCCTTCAGGCATTGTTACTGGTGCGCATTTCATCTCGTTTTCTCATACCGTAACCACATCCACGTTAAGCCACTTTATTTTAAACGGACGAATTCATTACTGTTACTGTTTTTTTGTTCAGTGGCCCGCCACATACTTTGTTTTTTTGCGGAAAATTTCTCATCGACCCCATATTCACGTTTTAGCCTCTTGTTTGCCTAACAAAATAGACTACAGCTTAAATTAAATTATTTGAATGTAACGGACATTTTTGTATAACATTATGGCATATTCCTGGTGTAAACTCCCGCTATGACCAGCTTTAAATACCAGCTACCAGCTGTTTCAAAACCTAGCTTCAGCTGTTTTTTTTCAGGAGGGATAGCTAATGTCACGGCCAAAATTATTGGCACGCTCAATTAAGATTTACAAAATAATTTAAAACTAATAACACCGTTACTGCGATTTATAGTAATCTGGCCACATGTCGAAAATATTCTACTTTATTAACGATTCTACTGAGTCAGCCAAAATTACACATTTTCTTGGAAATGTAATGGCTATTACATTTGAACTTCTGTCATTAGTAGGCCTACTTGATGTGGTCTCCTATGGCAAGGATATGTGCACTGAGCCTTTTCCCATTATGTTTGATATGATTAGAAAATGTATTTGAAGGGATCTTGAACCTTTTCACGATTCTTGATATCCCTATTTGCACATATGGACTGCCTTATTCGGACCAGATCAGTGTTTTGTTGGAAAATCCACCTACAGCCAGGTCTCAGCCACCTAGTTGAGCCAACCAGGATTTTGCCTAAAATGTCCTGGCACACGGTGGAATTCATTATTCCACTGATTAGTCATAGTTCCAGTGACATTTGCTGAAGTCTGGACCCTTGAATTGATTGGTTAATCTCAGTAGGCTTTCTGTGGACAGCCCTTCCAAACAGCCTCTTGGTGTGGGAGTGGTGTTTTAATGGTTGGTTTTGATACTGAGTCTGACCCCAAGACGCAGCTGAACTCTGCTGTTCTTGAACTGTGATGCCTGGGTCCTTGCCTCCCTCGCCATCTTCTTCTGCGTGACAGCATGTACACATCCCCTTCCTAGCAAGTTTGCATCTGTCTCGCACATTTGAAATTTTTTGATTATTGCCCTAACAGTGCTTAGTGGCAAGTTTAACCATTCATGTCCTTTTTTTTTTTTTACCATTACCTGAGTTGTGTAGGTTAGTTAGTAACCACCCGTGTCTTTCAATTTGGCAGTTTCTCCAGACTGAGATAAATAAGTTGATTTTAATTGCCGTTCTTACAGTTTGATTTCATTTTAATACAAACACTTATGGTTACCAATCATTTTGGCACCTATGTTTTTGTGAAGAAATATTCTTTATAAGAATAATTGCATTGGGATAAAATCATTTTCCCATATGTTTGAGCCTAAAATATAGCTAATTATGGGCCAGTTGCACAGACACAGATTAAGCCTAGACTAAGTTAAGTTTGTATGGAGATTGTCCATACAAAACGAAATTTAGCCCAACACTAAACTTAATCTGTGTTGGCAAGTCCGGCCCTATATTTGTTCTTTTATACAATTTACCCCTCATTTTCAACAAGGGTGCCAATAATTCTGGACCTGACTGTATATGGTTGTAGGCAGGGCTGGACTTTGCGGCTGTCATTTTTTCATTTTGAGCGGCCCACCCAACCTGCCCTACACTGAAAGCCTTAATCAGTTGGAGATTGCGATCGCAAAAACATACTTTTTTTTTTTTTTGGACTTGTGTGATTGAGTAATCGGATGCAAACTGAGAAAACAGATCAATCAATCCCATGATATCCTGCCCCACAAGAGAGCAGGTCGGGTGTTTTTGGCTCAGCACCAGGGCCGACGTCAGGGGGGAACAAGCGGGTCCGTAGTCCCAGGCCCTGGAGAATGGGGGCCCAGTGGTCTGTGAAGTCGTGGTAAATGTTATTGTCCCAGGCCCGGAAATAATGTGATTTTGTCCCGGGCCTGAGAAAATCTCCCAGCTACCCTACTCAACCCCACCTCTCTCAGACCTGCTGTAGATCCTGTTAGCAAGCCAAGTGAGCATGTGCATCAGCCGGTTTCAGACTTGGTGAAAGCACGTTTTGTCCTAGAACGGAATACCTGGATCCAGCCACAATCATATACGCAAGTGAAATACTGTCAACCATTAATTTAGTAATGCCCCACTGTGTAACAGTGACCTGTGGTGTTCCGGATGCCAAAACTGTGGTATTGCTACCTGGTCAGTTATCTGATTATTCTACAAGGGTTCAAGTTTCTATGTTATCACTCTAGCACTGGGAACCATACTTTCCTCTAGGGTTTTCAGTGCACTTGTCCCTGGTTTATGATTTGTTTGTTTTATTGTGTGTTGCTTTGGATAAGCGCATCTGCTAAATGACTACAATGTAATGACCCTCACACCTTAACATTAATTCAGTGGATGTTTACACCACGTAGAGGTGTTAATTTCCAAATATAAATGGGTTGAGACCTCCTTAGATCTGAGTGTCCAAGATACTGTATATGGGTACACAAACTGGCAGAAATTGGGCTCTACATGTGTTGATACTGTTGTTTCTCCACATGGGTTTTGAGAAATGACTTATTGTCTGACAGCTTATATCTGGCTTTTTCATATATAACCAAATAACATTGAGCATTCTCCTGCTGTGTCCTCGGTTAAACTTTCTCTACCAGCGTTCTTTACAAACTGGAAGAATGCAGGCACCTGTAGCTAGCCTCAGGTTTATTCCTGCACTTACGAGTGTAAGGTCTGGTCACTGTCAGCTTGCTTTACAGTTGGATGGGTTCTGAGCAAGGTGCCTTTCTCGGTGTTGACATTGCTGTATAAAACTGCTCCAGATGATTTCAGTTAGGAGAGGGGAGTTCAAGTTCAAGTGAACAGCAATAAATACCAGTACCTTATTGAACTTGTTCTTGATGCAAGCCAAATATGATACAAATAAAATGATAAATGATGCCAAACAGCTGTGTTTTCTTGGAATAATTTCTTTTTTTATACACAAATGATGCTCTATGCAAAATGAAGAACTTTGCAGTAACTCATCTGCCTAACTTTGATCTGTTTTAAAGCTCTGTTTTCCTTCCCTTGTCAAACAGAACTGGACTCCTGGTAAGATTTTGACGTGCATTTTACAGGCTAGATAATAATGTAGATTACTGTGATGAGAACAGAGAAAATCTGAAGGTAATTATATTGCACTGATCTAGTGTGTACATTTCCTCATTAGAGTAATGGCTGAATAGTGTTGCTAGCTTTAAAAAAAAATCTAATGCAGTTTCATCTGCTATTCACTTAAATTCACACATTTGAGTCTGAAATTATTAAATGATTTTATATTCTGTAATGTACACTCGGTGATCAATTTATTAGGTAGACTTTAAAAAGGCTCACTTAGTTTCTCGATGAACGTTTTTGTGGTGAAAAGTGAGTGAAACTCTGCGTTCAGGTGACAATCAGGCTACATTTGGTTGAAGTTGAAGTTTTCCAGCTGACTAGGACTTAGCCAGGCTATACCTGGGTAAAACCTGAGCTATATTGGGGTTAGTCCATTTATGTAAAAGCGTCTCTCAACCTGGATTTCAACCCCTCTTGAAGCCTAGATCTTTTGCTCTTTTGCTCGCTGGGATTCTCTATACACATAGAAGACATTTAAAAACAAGGTTTTAAGAGAGAATAATTAAACAAACCTGATAACCCTTGCCAGAGGCCAAATGGTAAGCCCATTAAGAGAATAATTAAGCAAACTTAAGATAACCTGTGCCATTGTATAAATGGCCAAAAGTTAATAATGCATGAGATAATCAGCTCAAGACGCTTTCAGTTGAATTGAGAAAAGAAATGTTACAAGACAGAGCTGCCACCCCCTTCCCACTTAATTATTCACAGTTTAGCTTGTGCGTGACTTCTTTGGGTATGGATAGAAAACATGAAGCAGGTGGCATCCATGTTCATTTAATGTCTGCGTACTATATCGGCTGTCATTCCTGTATCCACCCAGTGCAGAAATGTGTGCCTTCTTGTGTGTGTGTACCTGTCAGTTTGTATCAGTAAGTCTCACGTTTGTGCCTGTTCAGAGGCGCACTGGATTTTCAGTCATCTCTGGGCTTGTAAGTCTCTTGTGATGTCATCTGGAGATTATTTACAGCGGAGAGAGGGAAGGAAGGCCCAGCTCAGGAACAACAGCTGGCCCCCATCCCGGACACAGCCCCCCTCACACACACACACACACACACACGCAAACACACACACACACGCACACGCACGCAAGGTCTCACACTGGCCCTGTCCCCAATCTAGCCTCTCTCATATTTATTTCCACACATGGCTCTGGAATGGCACGTTTATTTATGCAGACTAAATAGGATTCCTCATACTACAGAAAAACACGCTTGTGCAAGTTTTGCCTGAAAGGGACAAGCTAAATTTAGCCCATGAGAGACTATAATATTACTGAGGGACTGTAACATCATTGGAAAGATAGGTGCTATTGCTTAAACCCGTGTCACCAACTTGGGCTTTCCAAGTCTATTATGTGGGAACAGCAACAAGCTGACAACCTTCACATGTGCAATCATTTTTAAGCCCATCTGTTTGCTGTCAGAAAGTCATGACTGTAGAAAATATGAATACAGAATGAATTGAAGACATTCAGATTCTAGCCATCTCCTGGGGAGCTTGATTTGCAAAGGAATTCTGGTCAGGAAGTATTGTAGTTCGGTCAATGCTAGTGTTTTATTGTCTAATGAGAACACCTTTCAGTTTATATTTGAAACTGCAGTGATTATGCTGATTACTAATTACAGATACCAACATGTGTTGCTATGCTGTGTTGCAACATGACCTAACCACATTGTTCTGACACACCCTCATTAGCAGAAGCATGTACAAAGCATGACATCACTGTGAAGCCTTTTTGAGGTTTAATAGTTTCATTTTCAGACCGATACGGAGGAATTAAATGGTTCGGGCCAGCATATTTTCATCCTTGTTGATAGCAAACGTACCATTTAACCTCAAACCTTTGAAGTCTCAAACTGACAGAATGTATCTATACCTTTCTGATACTTCATTTGTGAAAAGCACTAATTTAAGAAATAGTTTTTCATTACACTGGTGAACCAGGAAGCCACAGAACAAACCAGTGATAGCCAGTGCATGGTCAGGGGTCACAGTCAGGTGACCCCAAGGGCCAAGGACTTGTCATGCTCTTCTTGCAGGATATCACCTCCTGCAGTGCAGCTTTGAAGGTAAAATTAAAGAAGATTTAACAGTAATGTCAGTCTAGTTATTATCCATCCACCATAGGTGTCTCAACCTGTCCTCATAAAAATACTTTGATTTTAGACTATCAGATGGATTCGAATTCAATTCCAAAAGCTCTCCCTTCTGTGGCTGCATTGATCTTGTGGTCACTATGGGTAGTCCTGTCAGGCTATGTACTGCCTGCACTCCTCCAAAATTAGAGCATGCCTCTTCCATACTGTTGACTCTCTCCAGTTTTAACCAGAAGAGCTGTGTTTTACTGATTCCTTTGCTCTAGAAATGTGTGCGCACAAGAGTTTCCGAATGGCATTGCGTGATGTGGAATTCCACACGTTTCTGTGAACTACTTCAACCTGAGAAACCAGGTGAGGCGAGGTGAGGTGACTGTACCCAGGGTTGGAACGAATGTTGAATTCCATCTCAGGCAGGTTTTTATTTCATTGCAAGGAACCGAGTTCAGGCATTGCAGGGCTGAATTAATATTTGTCCATTTTCAAAGAAGAAATAAAATGTTAATGAATTCAGCAAACATCTGCTTGAAAATGACTTGTAATTGATCTACATTGCTGGCGGAATTAGCAACATGGCAATCCACAATACCTACGTATTGAAGATTATGTTTATGTTGCCTTTTGTAAACTGCATTTGATTGTGTTTTCTCAGGTAGTGCACTCTGGTAGCTATAATGCTGATCAAGGAGCTCATTAGCTAATTTGACCAGTGTTATCTGAAGTCGTTAAGTCTGCATGGTAAGTCTATTATCTGAGCTTGCACGCGTCGATTGTTTGCCATTATTGTTTGATGAGTTTAGGCCAGAGTTGTGAAATTAGATCAGTATGCCTTCTGACCCAATCATGTACAGTGATTTGAATTCTGCTCATTTCTTGATGAGCAGACAGAAGAAGATGCCCTGATGTAAAATACTTAACTGTATCATGACCTAAAAGGTACAATAGGTAATTTTGGACTTCTAACGGTCAAGAGAGGAATTTTAGAAACAAATACGCTCAGACCACAACACTGTTTATCCCACCCCTTCTCTGTGAACACACTGACGTTGAAATGCCATTGGCTGTGGCAATTAGAACCAATTTTCAACCAATGAGCTCAAATTATTGTACAGCTATACAATGTTTTGACCGGCCCGTCAACTGCATATTTTGAAACCTGAATTAGAGGACAATAAACACAGGCAGAGGGTGAGTCAACATGTCCCTTTTCAATGATAGAAAGGGATTTACAATGGTCTTGTAACAATATTTTAACACAGAAATCTTACCTATTGTACCTTTAAGGAAGCAAGTAATTTTTTCTGATGCAAAGAGCTGAGGACAGCATTCTGGGACCCACTAATTAACATCCTTGCAGTGTTTTACTTAATAGATGATAGAATAGGCCTACACGATGTCTTTTTGATGCCTTTTGTAAACGAAGACAAGAAAAAAGTCCCAACATGAGATCTTGCTTTTGGCCAGTTTCTTGGGAGAGCATTTCTGAAAGTGACATTATTATGTTCCTTATGTCGCAGTCTGCCAAACAGAGGAAGCCAGGGGTCAGATGTAGAGGGTATCTGTGTATATGACAGCGCACGGTGAGAGACGGCGCGTTCTTGGCAGCAGTGAGCATCGTGTACGATTTTGCGTCAGAGATAGCGCCGAATGGTCTAGTTGGAGATTCCAGCAATGAGGAAGAAGTACAGGATTCTGTCGGAGCAGCTGAAACTCTGGTACGGAAAGCGGGGAATTGGAATAACAATTTGAGATCTAGGTGCATTCCGCGGTACAATATATACAGTGGAAAAGGTCCAGTGTTAGATGTTATCTTAATAGAATATATTGGAGCCGTTTACTGTAGTTACTACACGTTTATCAGGCACTCAAAATTACGAATTTGTCTATGCTATCTATTTAGCGTATTTCGCCTGAAACGTTATTGGTGATGTTCCCGTCGGATTCTACGTGTGTTTCTTAACCTTTTAAGAATACCTGCCAAGAGCACAATTTATTTAAAAGGTGGTTGCAAGCAACGTTGACTCTGCTTGCCCGTTCTGTGTGGAATCCCGTGCCGTGGTTTGAAAACTGCCCGCGTTCCCGTGTGTTTCACGAAGAACAAGCGCAACCAGCACAGCCACTGGCGGAAAACGGAGGCTGAGAGAGGGGATTGGTGAAGCACGTCTCCGATTTGGCCGTATCAGCAGTTAGCCGCTGTCTGCATAGGTATCAAGTGAAAAGAGAGGTTATTTTTATAGCGAACGCGGCAGAAAGATCAGCATCACTGGACACGGGGCACATGATAGACAATTGTTCATGGAGTCGCAACGGCGGTGGACAGCAGAAAGATTCTGCACTGTTTAAGGATATTCTCCATTTAAAAGAACCAGTAGGCACGGAAATGATCACCGTCGAATCTAGAGGTAAAGTGACGACTAGACCGTTTTCTCAAATATTGGCGCATGAGGACATAGCGATTTAGCCTAGATGTCAACTGGGTGCGCTATATGAACACCCTATTTCTAGCATGGCTCACCTGTGTAAAATTGGGTTATGGGGAGGGGCAGTGCGGGCATGGGGTGACAGTTTTGGTGCAAATGTAAAGCTGTATTTGAATACTAAAAATAAACTATTGGGTGCATTATCATGACATTCCAAATATAAAGTTGTTGATTTAGGATATTGTATTGTAGAGCGATGATTGAGATTCTTCGGAACAAAAAAACAATAAAGTGGCATTTATCAGCAATATCCTACCTAGTGCCCTTGTGGGTAACTGCATCAGGCTCCAGGAAAGAGATCTGAGATATTTACGCGAATTTGTCGTTATTCTATGGAATTAGCGTTGCCTGCTTGGGCTCATGGCATCGTGTGATGGCGTTGACATAGGCATGCCAGAGATCAAAAGTTCACACTCAATATAAGTTTTTACAAGATGATAAATGTGCAGATTCCTCAGAACTCAACTGTGTTTCATAATGCACCAGCTGCAGCTTACTGTACCTCATGCTATGCAAGGAGTGTCTTTTGTCTAGAACTGGATAAAAGATCATTGTTAAATCATTGTTAAAACTATTATAAAGACTAAATCAGTTATTTCTAAATTAGACGTGACGGTAGGCCTTAGTCTTCAAGTTAAGAATGCTTATTTTGGCCGCCTGAATTGTTTTCTTGTCAGAAAATACACTGAAGATTAAACTTTTTGTCTTAAAGATTAAAGATTACTTTTTAGAGGGAGCGCATCCATGATTTAAAAAAATATTCTATTACAGATTTGAAATGAATGAATTCCGGAACATGTCTATTTGAATCTGATAAAGACTATGTGGTCTTTGTATAAATCCCAGCGCCAGATTATTGTCAATTGGTCCTATATAATATTCGAATCGCGTGATAACCAGGGAGATAAACCGTCGTACTCTGCAACTGCTTTGACTCGCGTTTGAATGGTGACAGGGACAGCATTGTTCAAAACTCACTGTTGCTGTCCAAAGTCCCTGCAGCGCAGACAATGGAAGTCTCAAAACAGTGGACAGGCGTCTGTGTCTATGCCCAGTTGAAGCAGCGCCGCAAAATGTTGTGACGGTATGTTCGATTAAGTACGCTATCTTACCTCAAGTTTTCAAATCGGGGTCAACACAGAGCTGTGGCTTCACTATGGCAAGCAAATAACTTTACCCGTAACTCATATTATTTAGTTTGTTTATGTGTTTGTTTATTTAGGAATTCTAAGCTTTACCTAGGCCTTTATGTCACCTATATGGCCTTGAGTTTATCTGCAAAATAACCAGAGGAAGACTGCCGCCTGGTGTCTTTATTGGTTTACTGCATTTGAGTAATTTATTTCTTGAATTTGAAGTCTTGTGCATTTGTTTGTCCTGATCATTTTAACTTGATACTTATTCTCCACTTGTTGACATATGCAAATCACATGAATTTCACTGTTGTTGATACCTGGGCAGAATAGAGACAAATGGAGTAGTAAGGTATAGCAGTGTCCGACCATAGATTTGAACCTCATCACCCACAACACATGCTGCAACCCGAGCACAACCTTGTGATCTCTGCTCTTGTATTTAAAAATGTCAACTGCTGGCATACAAATGTGCCGTTTTAACAGTTTAAGGATCTCCCTGGCCCTGTGCAGCTAAACCAATTCAGAAGATTGGCTTTATTATTCTTTAATGACTTGAGCTGTGATCGCTTACAGTAGGCCTGCTCTCAGATGCAGAAAAGATATGTCATTAGAGAAAACCTGAAACCAACCCAAGCACAGAGTCATGTGTTTACCAGTAGTGCCTATCAACAGTATGTGAATGTGCCCTCAAAAAAGGGCCAGTCCTGGACTAAATGAAGTTTTGCTTTAGCTGTGTCTGTGAAACCAGCCATAAGTGCTTGTGCTCTGTTCCTTCTGTAGCACTGTAGTATGTTTTTTAGGTGCATACAGCAAAAATGCATTCCACGTGTTATGGTGGTAGTAGTGTTATATTAATATCGTTTGGGCACTGCGTTAGTTGGGATTTTTGTTCTTATCATAAACAATGACACTTCTATCTTTTTGAGAAAGAACATGCAGTTATATACTCTTTGCGAATATGTCACTTTGTTGCCAGAGCAGAATGTTTTACCAAGGGAATATTCTTAGGAGTGAGTTGGCTACTCTGTCCTGTTTGTAGGTATTCATTCTCGCTCGCCACTTTCTCTGCTGGAAATTGCTTAGAAAAGATTGTCTGGCAACTTGGGACCTATAGCACACACCACAAATACTATCAATTATGATTGTTTTTAGACTTTGGACCACACAATCCCAGGTTCATATCTGCCTGGGGCAGTCATTTAATATACTGTTTTCAAAAGTCACAAAATTGTTCTGAAATTACAGAAACAGCGACATAATGTTTTTAGCCATGTTTTCTGCTCATTTGGGATATTATCGTATCGCTTGCAGCTAAAGTTGTTTCCCCATCTTTGCTACCAAATGATGTTTATACATGTGTATACATAAGGCCATAGCAAGGCATCTGCTTCTGATAAGTGCTTGCACAGGAACCCCTCAGAAAAAAACTTTGGCATGAAAAACCTCAAAATAATGTCCCTGACAGAACAACCTGGGGCAGAAACCATGGTTACTCAATCCATATCACCTCATATCGCTCATATTGTTCTTATCATGCAGCCATGTGTGTTTTGTTTTAAAATGAATACAATTCCACACACGCCAGGAATAATTTTTACTATTATGCATGAAGAATGGTGTGCATGTCATGGGGTTTGTGTTTCTGGCAGCATGCTGCTGTACATTTATGAGCCAGCTCATGAGGTCACTTATTTTTAAGCCAGAATAACACCCATTATTACCCAAGTGCACTGACTGCTCTATGCTCTATTTATGTCGGTTTGTAACTGTTTCAAATAGGCTCCATGTATAACTGCAGGATTTTCAATTGCATAATATTTGAATTCAGGGATGCATTTGAGAATACGTTCAAATATGTTGAGAGTTTGAATTTGAAAATGCATTTCGTTTCTAAAATGGTTAGATAACCATTTTTATCCAAACACAAATGTATAGCCACATTTGCAGTAGTATTACTCATTGCAAAGTCATGCTAGCCATGTTCAACTTCACAATCACAACCACTAGATTTCAAAGAGATTGTCTGCGAAAGAAGGGACAATTCATATTATGAATAATAAAATGTATTTGTTAAGTAATTAAATACTTCAAGAACAAAACATTTTACTATCAAATAAATTGTAAATATATTAAATTTTATTTAACTTCCAAATATGCTGTGCTGATGGCCCAGACAGATATGCTCATATTTATTGTTCTGTGTGTGATGGGCTTAAAATTATATTTGTCGAATTCCTAATTATACATTTTTAATTCCAGATTCTCAATTCAGTCATTTTGGAAAAATACTAAAATTAGAACATTGGCAGAACTACTTCTGTACTCTCTGTACATAGTTCTTACATGTTGTAGTGACCTTGTAGTATATTGCACCGTTGCTATTTGATAACCAGTGGTCTGGTACTCTGTGCCTTCCGTCTAGAGTTTAGACTAAGCATGTTAAGATGAACTAGTTATCATTCATTTAAACTGGGAGTCACACTGAGGCTTGAGAAGCATATGAAAGACCACAGTGGCTGTAATTGAAGCTTTCCTGTCATCAATGGCAAGCATTATCTCAGACGGTAAGGGTGAGCATAATCTCTGGGTCAGTCAGAAATCATTGTTTTGTGCTGTCATGTAAAGTATCTGTCAACAGTGTTTTGTTCTCTAAAGACATGATCACAATAGACTGAATCAGTTATTCTGTGTGCTCTCGGAGTGGTGCCTAGCTAACTATTTGTACAGAGAAACAAACATATGTGTGTGTCATTCTTTCTCTTTCGGAGAACAGGTGTCTACGACCCATTATTGTAGTCCACTGTAGTCCATTCATTTTTTTCAGACAGACAGACCTAGACCATCCTCTGCATTTCCATGTTTAAGGGGACATGATTCTTGGACTCTAGAAGCAGATTTTTTTGAAATAGTCTTTGTGAATGGAAAATTCCTAGTTTTTGTCACAACGCTGTAAAACCAAACAGCCACATAAACAGTGTTAAATCAACTCTGTACTGGAATGCATATGGTCCGTATTGGAATATTATCCCTGCTGAAAAAAACCAGCTCAAGCTAGGTTTTGAAACAGTTGGTAGCTGGTAGACCAGTTCAGACCAGCTCCATACTCAACATGGTTTGACCAGCTCACGCTGTGTTTTGAAAGAGCTGGTAGCTGGTATCGGCATTGTGATCTGCATTGTAGGCTTTTGTTCCTCTGAAGACCTCTGGTGACCTATGTGTTATTGAAGGAGGTGTTGAGTGAGGCACTAAGGGGGAGCTGCAGCTAATCATTATCTTTTCATGTGGCTGTGCCCCCCCCCCCCCCCCCTCTCCCCCTGTTGTTATTTCTCAAAGCTGCAACAGGAGGCATATGATGTCATGCCTGAGACATGCATACCAGACCTGGTCTCTTAGGGACTGTGCACCTGAAGCAGCAGGGATCAAAAGGCCATCTTTTTGCCAGCCAAGCCCTCGGGAGTAAAGTGTGTATCAGGCACGGTTGCAACATAATCCGTCAGATCTCTGAAGTCGGCACACTGCTCTGGGCGCTGCTGTTTTATGTTCCTCTCAGAATCAGATATTTAGCGTCAGTTAGCCTTAGCGTGCCAGGGATGTTCAACCTCTCATTTCGTTAGCTGTGTCCTAATGTCATTTTGCACCGGTCCCTGTTCCCCATTTTCACAGTGCACGCAGTGGGTGATGGGGTGAAAGAGAGAGAGGTGGATTGAGACATGGTAGCACTGTCTCTAATGACAATGATGTGCCCTTGTGGGCTCCTCCAGGTGATGAAGGTATGCCAGGTGGACAATAGGTAGAATTACCTATTGTGTCAGGCACAGAGAGGAGAGCTTTAGTCGCAGGATCTGGGTCCCAGGATCACATATTTGTGTCTGTTTAGCAGATAAACCACAGGGTAGTGTTAACACTTCTTTCCTTCGGGGGATTGTGGTGAGACACACTTTGGCAGGGGGTATTTAGCCATGTTAAAGCAGTTGCAGTTAATGCAGTGGCTTGTCAGTTTCTTTTTATTCAACAGGTGACGAGTGGAAAGGGGAGGAGGGAGGACACTCATGCCAAACATATTTGATCTCTTCTATTTTCTATTTAAAACTCTTTCCTGTTCTGATGGGTGGGGCCACATTGCTGGAAAGACTGCAGAAATGAGCAGGAAGTTTTCATGTGTTTCGTGTATCCACGCTCCAGACGAGGAAAACTCTTCATTTGTTGATGAAAACTTGTCATGAAGTAATTTGAAGATTCCTGCCTTTCCATTGTTTCTCAGCACCCTGGCCTTTTAGAACCCACTGTCGGTGACATCTCCGATCATTCAGCAGTCCAGCTGGAGGTTGTCTGTCTGTGTGTTGTGTGGTTAAAACATTGGCTTATATAGTAATGATGATTCTTTCTTTTCAGAAAGTCAACATTACGTCTGGAGGCGATTGACCCTGTGGATGCTGACTTCTGTCCTCGCAGAGGAGGAACCCTGACACGAGTTCCTGCAGACCTTATTGTGTGAAGTACAGGAATTTGGACTGCTCATCACATCCGTATCTGAGGACCTGAAGTGCTCTTCAGCCGCCCTGTCCTGGTTTACCCCTCCTGGTGTGCGGTTCTACTCCATCAGTGGCCCCTAATCAGCTCATAAAAAAGAGCTACGTCCAGTACCATCTTGGGAACATCACCTGTCTCTAGCTGTGGAGGAAAGCTGTCTCGCCCTGGTGCTTTGTAGACAGTCGGCCCAAGAGGCCAACCCTTCCAAAATGTCCACCAAGGCCCCTATCTACCTGAAGCGGGGCAGCCGAAAGGGCAAGAAGGAGAAGCTGCGGGACATCCTGTCCTCGGACATGATCAGCCCCCCGCTGGGGGACTTCCGGCACACCATCCACATCGGGAGCAGCGGCGGCGAGAACGACCTTTTCGGCGACCTGTCCTTCCTGCAGGGCAAGTTCCACCTGCTCCCGGGGCAGCAGGGCCACAGCCTGTCGCAGCGCTGCAGCCAGTACGGAGCGCCCTTCCAGTTCACCCGCACGGCCAGCGTGTGCACACACCCGCCCTCCTCCGAGAGCTCGCCCCTGCTGAAGAACGCCATCTCCCTGCCTGTCATCGGGGCGGTGCAGGCCATCACGCTGCCGGCCTCCGGCTCCGCCCCGGAGCCCGACCCCGCCTCCGACTCCACCTCCGCCTCCGACTCCGCCCCCGACTCCCCGCCCCCGCAGCCCGGATCGCCCACCCAAGCCCCGCCTCCCAAACCTCCCAGGCTGCACCTCGACGACAAGGCCTCGGCCCTCAGCCGAGAGTCCTCCACGCAGTCCTCCAGCACGCCCTCCCCCCTAACCCCGCCACCCTCCAGGGCCTCGCTGGATGCCGAGCGGTGCCTCCAGGACCCGGATGAGGGCCTCCAGGAGCAGCCTTACCTGTCCCACGCCGGCTCCCTGCTGTCTCTGCACCTGGACCTGGGGCCGTCCATCCTGGACGATGTTCTCCAGATCATGGACAAGCACAGCGTGGGGGGCCTGAATGGGGCCTGTGTGCATGGGGGGCGGCAGGAGATCGCCACCTGAGGACCCCTCCCCTTCCCCCTCCCCCCTTCCCATTGACAAAAAACTCTCCCCCTCCTCCTGTTCCGATTTTATTCCTTTTGAATATACCTGCTTGTGTCTAACACCAAGCCTGGCGAGAAGACGTGGATTGGTAACAGAGAGCACTTGTTTTAGCTTCTTTTCTGGACCTTTTCTCTTTTGTTACTGTGAATTGTTCTTTTAGCCTTTCTGTGTTGAATCCCGGAATTGTGCATTTTTGTACTGTGTAAAAGACACGATGGGTGAGCTTCCTAACCCATAACGCCCTCCCTTTAATTCACATGTCCAGCTTAAGCAGGACCTGCAGATGTGAAAGGTAGTGCTGAGGACACTAGAGGACACTGTCGGCAATGCGTTTGCTGCCTGCTTCTGCTACGCACCGTACTTATCCTACTGTACCCTTGCGTATACTCCTTTGAGATTATTTGAAAGAGCCGCTGGATTTTTAAAGAGTTCCTTTTTTTGGGTCTGTGGCCTGATTAGTTTGACAGGGCTGATTCTCCGTCAGGCTGTGGCACTGCGGGTGTGGGAGGAGGGGGAGTATCGATCGATCGTCAGCCTTCATCCAAAAGCTCCTCTCTGAGGCAGCCCCAGGAGACACGGAGAGGCCTACCTTTTATCCCCCCGAACCGCTCTCAGGCACTGACGAACAAAAACCGATTCCCTTAACCTTCTTCTCGCAAGTATTCCTCTAAGAATCGCGCTGACTCTCCATCTCAGATCTTGTGAGATGAAAGAAATGCTGCTCCCGGAGAATCATCCACCGTTTCAAAGAGCATCCGCCACGTAGGCCCAGGTGCGGTTGATGAATAGCGGGGGGCTCGAACAAACGGCAAGCTGCTTCATTGAAGTGTGTCCGCTGCTCACTGCATTTCTGTTAACGCCGCACCTCATTGGTCATCCTGGAGGAGGGCTGGGGGCAGTTCTGGCTTTTAGTCTCTGCTCAGCCTGACACACACACACACACACACACACACACACAGACATTGAGAGCTGAAGAGGTTGTATGTGTCGTCTGTCACATGACTTCACTTTCTGGCGCCGTTAATCAGGGAGCGCTTCTTCTAGAGACCTGTCTGTGACTGCATTGGGCAAGCCTTGGACTTCTCCTCCAGGAAGGAGCACAAATATGAGATGTTTCAGTTGGACATTATCACCGAACTATAAAGTCGTGCCATTTTTCTTCTATCAGACTGTACATTGACATAAAGTGGGAATAGATGCTTGTGAATCCATGTAAACCTGCAATAAAGCTAGCAACACTGATAATAATATTTAAAATATAATTATTTCTTGTTCCTGCATAGCAACTCGGGAGAGCCACAGAAGTCGATTTTATGGGTCCATCATAGTAAAATTTCTCCTGAAAGCTGAGAGAGTCTAGGATGTGGAGGACTGATTGTCGGCCTTCATTCTATGGTTAATAAAGGGTGTAGTCGATGCAGAAAAAGTTCTTGATAAGTTTGTGTTTGCAATTCCTGTGTCTTGTCATCAGGACGCACTAGTGCATAGCACTTTCTCCATTTTCACCCTGTGTAAGTTTAGTCAGACTGGGCTTATGAACTTTTACATTTTTAGAAATGATAACTAAAGGTAACTATGTGGTATCACTGATACTTTCTTCTCTCATACTTCCCAGTAATACTGGAGGCTCAAAAGTTTTCTTGCCCTCTCAAAAATGAATAAATACAAACAATCATAACTCCAATACAATGTTGTTATCCAAACAAATAACATCTTGCTACCAAATACATACTGTTCCTGCAACTTTACTGTGGTACATGGAAACATTGCTCCAAATGCTACAGGAATTCCACATGCAAGACTGATCCTGTACCATAGAAACTATATGGAAAAGGTAATTTAGAAGGACAAAGAAGACACCACAGTGTAACATACATCACTGTCAGAATATTTACAGAGTTAGCTTTCCTCCATATTATCTGGTCTGTTCTCAGCAATATTCTCAGAATGCATTACTGCATGTGAAATTCCCTTTAGAAACAGTGATTACACACGCTGCTATAGATCCCAGATGGATACCTCGTTCATGTCTTTCTTTTGGGGTTGTCTGGTGTTCTTTGCAGAACTGCACTATAGATTATTCATATGGTGTGTGTGGGTTACTCTTTCTTCATAAAGCAGGGAATGCATTTTTAGATGCATGGGAAATTTGTGTGCTTGCACACATTTGAAAGTTAGGTACAAATACTATTACTATGGATTTCAATCTTCCCTATAATATTGTCTTTCATTACAAAATTAATAATTGTATGTTAAATCAATAATATTGCTGTCTAGGCTGCAACTGATACAAGCTTTGTTTAAAATGATTACATTTTGATTAAATTAGAAGAGCAATATATTTCAAAACCCAAAATGTGGGTTTATCAGTGGGATGATCAAAAAAGTTATCTTTTTTTTCTTGCCAGATACTCTTTTTCAATGTAGTTTATTTTCATATATTGTCTGCTTGCCTTATATACTCAAGCTGGGCATACAAAGGCATTCTTTGAGCAATCTAAAAAAAAATTCCCAACCCCATCTACACACTGTTTTGTAGATACATAAGTGGTTCACAGGAAGCACTGAGGAAACATTAATTACTGTCCGTGAGTGAAAATTTGACTCTTTTGGTTTATGAGAGGCCATTATGGGGCTGTTGATGGAGGAAGGAGCCCAGGTCTCTGGATTGTGTTAATAAACTGGGTCCTGTCCTGGGGAGTATGCTGGGTGCTGGATTACAGAAGTCCCTGTTTCCAACCATCCTCAGTTCAGACTCTACCCTGTTTAAACTTAAGACTTCACCCAGCTCAGTTCAACACAGTGGCTGTGTCTGAAACAGGGTGCTCACCATATGTACTATCTACTCAACATACTACCTACTCGTGTTAGATGTGCTCCCGAATGCAGACCGTGAGTTCACTGGAGGAGAAAATTAAGGGCTACATTTTCTCTCAATGTAGTGTACTTAAAATCCAGGATTATATGCATATATAGATATTATTATATCACAGACAATGTTTGGTAAACAGTATGCATTTTGAGGACACAGTAGTTTCAGGTACGCCCATGCTCAGGGGAACCCCAGAAATACATATATCATCCAGGGATTTTAACTACACTACATTTAGAGTCCGGGGACCAAGCCAGGGGCATGTGAATCTCTAAGGTCATTTATAATCCCAAGTCTCACAACAAAAGGTGAAGGCATTATTTGAATGACTCCAAACAGGAAAAACGAATGCATTTTGACGATACTTTGATGTAATTTATTGTTCAAAAAGAAAAACATTTTACTTGCTCTTCACGACACCACTCTTTCAGAAAGTCCCAGAATGCCTTATGCTGTTTATGATGACAGTACTGCATCCGTTAATGTTAATAATCGGGCTATCGCAGACATGTATCCATACTGAAATGATGCAGCTCAATTTGTTTGCATGGCTTGGTCTGGTTTGGTAGCAGAAAGTGTCTACAGTAGGTCACAGCTCATAACTTCATTCATAGCATAACTTTGATCATTGTGGATACACATATGAAGTGTCTATTGAGCTGTAGAATGTTTCCAGCAAATATGAATATTTACAACCAACTTTTTCACTTTTACAATGAAAACAAAAAATACCCCTTTTCTTTATTATTATTTAGTAAAGATATTTACGTGGGCATGCATAAGATGAATCTGATAGGGGAAATGCTGAAATATTAATGTGAACATTTACATAATGGAATTCAATGTAATTTACAGGTATCTACATATGCTATGATAACCATGGATGCGAACACCTGATCAAAACAATTTTACAATTTCATATAACAAACCAAGAATAAAAATGACAACGCTAAAAATATTATATTACATTTGTATTATATTATACAAGTACCATGCTGCCCACATAAACTACTTACATGGGCAGCATGGTAGTGCACTGCCGCCTCACAGCGCAGTGGAAGTGCCGCCTCACAGCGAGACGGTCCCAGGTTAGAGTCCTGGCTGGAGCCCCTGTGTGGGGCCTGCATGCTCTCCCCATGCTCCTGTGAGCTTCCCTGGGTGCCCCAGTGCCTCCCTCCCCCTCCCCCCCAATGCCATGGAAAGACGTCCTTTTCTGCTGCTTAGGGGGGGCATTGCTGTAAACAAGCAGGTGTGTTCAGTCAACCTACCCTCTACAAATTAAGGTTAATCACAGTTAAATGCACATTTGTTTTTCACATAAACATCCTCATAGATACAGTACTTACTTACATTTATTCGTAAGACAAAATATTTATAAACTGTAAACTGCCCATAACTGGAATGTATCAATCCACTGGAGGAAATTTGGCTGAATGAATGACTTGCCATTGATTTAGGGGGGAAATGCTATCTGTACCATTTTTGCTATTTCACTTCATTTCAGGTCTTCAAAGGTAATTTGTCGTAATCAGAAGAAAAAAGGCAACTTAGAGTAAGAAATGTCATGGCAACAGTGATTAACATGCTGCACGACCCTCTTATGTATGTGACCCTCTAGTATATGCAGTGGCTAAACATGACCATCAAACTTTACATTTGCTAGTTTGCACAAACTTCCCAATTCTATTTAATGTACTGTATGCCATTAAATGTGATGCACAGACCATCCTCGTAGGCCTGGAACAATGTTATTGCTTAGCTTGACTTTCAAGAAAATTGTATTGAGGGTATTCCCAATTCCTCAGAGTTTTATTATCTATTATTGTAATCTTATTCTATTATTATTACTTACTGTCATGGATTGAATGTTTTACTGGTGTACTTGAGATGCTTTGTCAAATCACAATGCAATATTGTAGGGAGCATCTTGAACTTAACCAGTAAATACAAATTAATTGAGCTTGTGTATCCAATACTGTGCAGTGTGCTGGTCTACTGGGCCTTTAAATCATGTGTTCAGCTGTTACACACTTTCATTTTGGTTATTTTTCTTGAGCATTATTCAGGTTTACTGTTAAAACCACATTTAATTGTTACAGTAATGGGAACAAAAAAAAACCCCACACCTATTACAACAATTTAATTATGAGAAAGAAATATTCAATGAAATGGGTTGAAGAAATAGATTTACAAATTTTATTCTAACAAACTTAATAAATTAATAAATCTCTCTCTCTCACTCTCTCTCTCTCTCTCTTTCTCTCTGTGTGTATGGTGTGTGTTTCTCTTGTTTTCACAATGGCATGTCCACTTTTTCAAAAGCCCTGGGAATCAATCCAAATGGCTTTGTTAACACAGAGGCTCCGGAAAACACGGCTATTGACCCTGAGAGCAGAAAGGCCTGGGAACAGAGGAGGGAAGGAGGAGGTGGGGGAAACCATAGAGATACTATGACTAGAATGGACCCCGGTAATAACATATGTCAAAGCAATGCAGCCACACTGGACAAGGCTGAATTGGAATTCAAAAGTAATTATTTATCTAACTGTCAGCTAGGTATTCCTTATATGTGCATTCATTCAGGACACCATATTGGCTCTGATAGTTTAATGGAAATTAAACTGAGCCTTTGTCAAGTGTAGTAGATCTGTGTCTTTTGTGTAGAGCGAAAGGACGAGGGAGAGAAAGAGATTAATGAGGGGACTTCACATTCCATTCTCATCAATAACTCACACGTCAATCTACAGTCTGTTCATCCATGTAAGTCCAGTTTATTTGTCTCCACAGATAGTCCATTGTCATGGTATGCTACCTTATATGAATGAACTATACTGCAGTACATTTAAATAAAAAAATAAATCAGAAAAGATACTGCAACACTTCAGTTTCTATGGGCAATTATACATATTAAAGCTGATTTTATTATAAAACAAATATTTTTGATAGAAATACATTGCTGTAAAATAGATTTTTGTTATATTTTCAAAAAGGTCCACATACACTCACTGAGCACTTTATTGAGTATTTATTACACTTATTTTTAAGACTTTTTAACTTCTGTTGCTGTAGCTATTCCACATGGAGGTTTGACGTGTTGTGTGTTCAGAAATGCACTTCTTCATATGACTGTCATATGACATATGCAATTAAATATTTAATGAGCCAATCATGTGGCAGCAACTAAATGCATAAAAGCATGCAGACATGGTCAAGAGGTTCAGCTGTTTTTCAGATCAAATGTCAGAATGGGGAAGAAATGTGATCTAAGTGACTTTGATGGAATGATTGGTGGTGCCAGACAGGGTGGTTTCAATATCTCAGACACTGCTGATCTCCTGAGATTTTCACGCACAACATTCTCTGGAGTTTGCAGAGGATGGTACGATAAACAAAAAACATCCAGTGAGCAGCAGGTCTGTGGGCAGAAACGTGTTGTTAATGAGAGAGGTCAGAGGAGAAGGGCCAGACTGGTCGAAAGCTGACAGGAAGGCGACAATAACACAAATAACCACGTCTTAATAACCATACCTACAACAGTGGTATGCATGTCTGAACACACAATGCATGAAAACTCTAAGTGGACAGGCTACAACAGCAGAAGACTTAATAAATCTAAAATAAGTCTAATAAATGCCTAATGGAGTGCACAGTGAGTTCTCATTTACAGTATATTATTCTCAGTAGTATCTTTGATAAGTATGAATAATGCATTAGCCATCTATATTCTTAACTTCACAACCCAGATTCAACCTAATTTAAAAGTACCTTAATTAAAAATAAAATAACTGTGAAAAACTCAGAAAAGCAATCTGTGGTCTAGATTATTTCTATCGATGACTCCCACACATGCTGTGCAAGCAATGAGAATTCTGCCTGATCTCATTTTCAAATTTAAGGACACAGCACTTTGCTGTTAGATTAAATCTAGGATGTTCAGTTTGATCTTTGACATGTAGTGTTCAAAACCTAGTTAACACTGCTATCTGCTGGATTGCTCTGGGAAATGCTTTATTAAAATAGTTACCAAGTTAGCCTCAAGGGCCCAGTTTATTTGGGGGCATATATCCAGGGCAAATTCTAGAGCTGTAGAGGACACAGTTTAGTAGAAATACCAAGAAAAGAATCTCTAAAATACAAAGTTACAAAGTACAGCACTTCCACTACTATTGGCTGATTAGCGATAGGCCTATATCAAAATCAATCCGGGAGTAAAATAAAATATCTAATTAGAGGCAGCCTTAATGTAAGGATTGTCAGGGTAGATCCAGGTTTGAAGGTGTTTTTGTACAGGAACATTTTGAGCTGTTTTAGTATGCATATGGTATACTCTATAGCTTAATAGACCCTGAGGATTTCACCACTGGGAGGCCAGAGTGAGAAAAGGCTAAATCAGGCATAGTATATATGAATGTTACTGTTTATGTTACTTTGGCTTTGGCTTAAAACTTCACAGTGTAATTGCTGAACATACCAAACTAGGTCATGTGTGAGGATACTGTAGATACAGTGCATTCAACAACAATACAGACATTTGCTGCTTGGTAAATCACATTGCCTTGTTCTCGTCCAAAATTGCAATAGCAGTGGCCATTGTCTAGAAATGCCTTCCATGCCAGCCTTCACTGGCAAAGTGATCTGGTGACGTATTGCTTGCATAACCAGCTTGCATTTCCGATTGCTTGCATAGCCAGTCGCACTTGTGAAAAAATAGCTACATAAAATTGTACTCAGCAATATATTTATAGTGTACCTTTTTATGCTTGTAAAAGGTACTTATTAGTTTGCAAAAAGATTATTGTACTTTCAGGTTCGTTTGGTAAATGTGTTCCCTAAAGAACAAAAAATGTACCTCCACACTGGTGCATTTTATTATCCAACCTAATTTACAAGTGCATCGTTGTAGCCAACTGACATCATTCTGGCAGGCTAACTCAATGTTTTGTACAAAGATAAATTAGACAAAATTGAGTTCTTCCTGGCTGACATACTTATACATGTTGTCCAAGTTTTGTTTTAATAAAGTATTAATATACACATTTAAAGTAGGACTACTGCCTTTTGGTAAATTATTTTCGTTGATTCATCACATCACTAGGCTATAAATGAGGTGAATCAACAAAAGTCGTTATAGTCTTCAACTCAGTCAATAATGTCTATTCTAAAAATTGTGACAATGAAAGACTGGAATCTGGGAAACAATTACGGGAATGCGAGAGCAACTGCTGTGAATGATCCATGTATGCTATGAAAATGATCAACAACCGAACAGCACTACCTGCTTGCTTCGTTTCGGGAAAGCAGTACTTTGACGACTGCGCACAAACACGAGGAAATCTCCTGTTAATACATACTCGAGCGAAGATGGCGGCTGTGGTGGAGAATGTAGTCAAAGTGTGAGTGCTGATTTATTAAAATATTTCTGTTCGTTTTAATTTAGTTCCGCAATTGGTGTATGGAATGAGGTCCGTTTTGATGCAGTTTAGTGTACTGAACAAACAATAGCGTGAAGCCTTTGTGGAACCAAAAGTGTAGTCGGTTAGGGAATCTTAGCGAACAAGCTAGCTAGCTAGCCAGCTATCATCAAATCAGCTCAGCTATTCATTGTTCAGTAACCGCTCAAACTTTAGCCAGCTATCACTAGCGAAATATCACAATATACCCACTGTTAACAGCTCCAATAAAATAAGCAGAAACTCAGAAACTTGGCGTTCGCTAGGTAGCTACTCAGCTAACACATCCAGTGAGTATTAATGTGCGGTAGCGTTGATTTTCTAGGTAGCCAATTAGTACTAGCTAGCTGACTGGATTTGCCCGGGAGCGTTCAAAATGCAGATGTTAGCTAGGTAGCTAACGTTAGGAGTGTTTAAATTGAGTAAACTTAGCTAGCGCTACGTTAGATCTATAGTTAATTGGCTAGTAGGTAACGTTAGTCAACAGCTTGTTTAGCCGATCACCATGAACTTGTAGGTTATTTTTTGTTTGTATCCTATTTTGTAGCTACCTCTCCATCTTGGGCTAACTAACGTTAGCCAAGTTAGCTCGTGTTATCTCTTGAATCAGAAAGTCAGCTAGCTAGCTAACTCGGCTAATTGTTCCCTTGACATTGTATGGATTGGTAGTCCGTATTTCCTCTAGCTACTAGCCTAAAGTTCCTCGCTTCCTGCTACCTCCGTAGACTACCAACATTGGCTGGATAACCTTCGATTTTTCTCTGGTAGAACAATACGACAAAACGTGCGTCCACAGCGTCATAACGTTAGCTACAACCGTCTTGCACTTTACTCCGGTGGTGACATTGGTATCATTGTTTTAAAGAAAACATCGTTTTAAATGCATAGCTACTGTATTTTATGAACAGAAGGAAATATTCGTGAGACGTCTGTTTTTGAGCTACAACCCGTTTATATGGTGGTGGTGTTAGGGATCAGATAATGGCAACAACAAAAGGAACCCCAGGTTTGCCAGTCAGATACCTCTTAGCAAGAAAACGTGTGTGACCATGTGTTGCGAGTGCGTGAACAAACCTAAATTAGGATCCACTTAAAACAGGCTAAGCTCACTGCATTAGCGTGTAGTGATGATGCGTAGTGTGAGTTGTACATTAACACCCACTGTCCTCTGTCCTCAGCCTTGGGGAGCAGTACTATAAGGATGCCATGGAGCAGTGCCATAACTACAATGCCCGTCTCTGTGCGGAAAGAAGCGTCCACATGCCCTTCTTGGACTCCCAGACTGGAGTGGCCCAAAGCAACTGCTACATCTGGATGGAGAAACGACACAGGAGTCCAGGTTAGGAACGCTACACGCAAACCTTCGATTAATCCATTAAAATGCATACCTTGGGCTGAGTTTTACTTATGCATTGATTATTTGTATTTATTTATTTGTCATGTAAATATAAAAAAAAGAAGTGAGGGATCAGAAAGGTGGCTTAATCTAGCTCTGTATGTCTGTCTTTGGTTCTTCCCTTTGTCTCTCTCTCCGCTCTCAGGGACTGCTCCAGGGCAGCTGTACACCTATCCCGCTCGCCGCTGGAGGAAGAAGCGACGGGCACATCCTCCTGAGGACCCCCGCCTTGCCTTCCCTCCCCTCAAATCAGGTCCCGCACCCCTCCCTAAAAGGACAGCACGTCATTGGGGTTATACAGGGAGAAATTAGGTCTTGGAATTCTCTCGTTCAGGGCCCTATGCTAACTTTTTTGGGGCAACATTGGCTCGGGCGGTAAGAGCAGTCGTCTGGCAGTTGGAGGGTTGCCGGTTCGATCTTGCCCTGGGTGTGTCGAAGTATCCCTGAGTAAGACACCTGACCCCCAATTGCCCCTGACGAACTGGTTGGTGCCTTGCACGGCAGTCAATCGCCGTTGGTGTGTGAGTGTGCGTATGAACGGGTGAATGAGAAGCATCAATTGTACAGCGCTTTGGATAAAGGCGCTATATAAATGCGGACCATTTGACATTTTTTTTCCCCCAGGGAACACGTGCTCATATGTTAAAACATGTAGGAGCACACTAATGCATCCCAAGCAGTAGATGTATTCCTAAATGAGAAGGGTTGGGTTGTGAGTTGAGCGTTGGATGCGTACGGTCCCCGCAGAGGTGGAGCTGGCTCTGAAGAAGGACGTCCTCCCCCCTGCGGACGGCAGCAGCCTGGAGGCCCTGCTGAAGGCGGAGCCCCAGGAGAAGCGCGGCACCCCGGAGCTGCGGGGCCCGGAGGAGGAGCCCAGCGTGCCGGAGATCACCGGGAGCACCCACAACTCCTCCACCCGCCTGAGGAAGGTGCGTTGGCTGGATCCCTCCAGGGGCTGTTATAGGGATATGGGGTTGTTGTGGGCCCTTCTGTGGGTGTTCTGGGGATATGGGCTTGTTGTGGCCCCTTCTGTGGGTGTTCTGGGGATATGGGGTTGTTGTGGCCCCTTCTGTGGGTGTTCTGGGGATATGGGGTTGTTGTGGCCCCTTCTGTGGGTGTTCTTGGGATATGGGGTTGTTGTGGCCCCTTCTGTGGGTGTTCTGGTGATATAGGGTTGTTGTGGCCCCTTCTGTGGGTGTTCTGGGGATATAGGCTTGTTATGGTCCCCCAGGGGCTGTTATGGGGATATGGGGTTGTTGTGGCCCCTTCAGGGGCTGTTATGGGGATATGGGGTTGTTGTGGCCCCTTCAGGGGCTGTTATGGGGATATGGGGTTGTTGTGACCCCTTCAGGGGGTGTTATGGGGATATGGGGTTGTTGTGGCCCCTTCAGGGGGTGTTATGGGGATATGGGGTTGTTGTGGCCCCTTCAGGGGGTGTTATGGGGATATGGGGTTGTTGTTGTCCTTCCAGACGGTTGTTTTGTGGGTATAGTGCAGAGAAAGGCGTGCTGCTGTACCCCCCCCTCTCCTGTCCCTCATTAGTGGTCCGCCTTGCACAGGCCTTTGTCTGTATTATGTCTTTCATTGCAGTTGTGTGTTTTGCTCAGAACAGAAATAGAAAGGAATGGTATTCGGTTTTTTAAATTTATTTCTAACAAGGTTAGGGACCAGTGGAGGTGCATGGTCATGGAAACTATGCAACTGTAACTGTTCGTAAGTCTTTCTGTTTCTAGAAGTTTTCTTTGTGTGAGATCTCATTCATTAGAGACTGAGGGTTTTGGATGCAGCTGGCAGCTCTGAATCCGGAATTTAGACCGACATAGCCATTTGTGCCAATCAAACCACCAACCCTCCACTTACGTCCACAGAGAATCCTGGAGCCTGATGACTTCCTGGACGACCTGGACGATGAAGACTATGAGGAGGACACCCCGAAGAGACGAGGCAAAGGGAAGGGGAAGGTGAGCTGTACTGAAGAGCCTGAAGTGCTGTCCTTCTCTGGGCTAGGCTCTTTCTCACTGTCCCTTTTCTGGGTTCCCACCCCAGGTGACCCAAGTATGAGATTTGCATCCCTTTGAGTGTGGATTGACATTGGCCGATCTCTGTTGTTTACTAAAGGCCCTTCATTCAACCACACGTCGCGTCTTTAAGTTACAGCATTGCATACATTCCCCCCCCCCCCCCGCCTTTCAAACGATGAGGAGATAATGTGCATTTCGCACAAAAAGACTGACAAGCACAGCAGGGCTCTGCACCTTTTCTCATGTGCTCCTAAGGTGGAACAATTTAGAGGCGCGCTAATGCATCCCAATTGGTAGATGTGGTCCTGAATAATTTTCCCAGCTAACACACATCAATTATGTGGTGCAAATGCTTCTAAAATGGGAGGCCTGCAGAGCCCGGTGCAGGAGGTGACGGGCCGGGGCAGCGGTTGGTGTCTGTGGTGTTTAGATGGCGGTAAAAAGGCGGGTAATGACGACCCGCCGCTGTTGCCTGCAGGGTCGTGGGGTGAGCAGCAGCCGGAAGAAGATGGACGCTGCAGCCGCTGCTCTGGAGGACCGCGACAAGCCTTACGCCTGCGACAGTGAGTTCATCTGCACTTTACACTTTACACTGAGTGCATTTACACTTTACACTGAGTGCATTTACACTTTACACTGAGTGCATTTACACTTTACACTGAGTGCATCTGCACTTTACACTTTACACTGAGTGCATCTGCACTTTACACTTTACACTTTACACTGAGTGCATCTACACTTTACACTGAGTGCATCTACACTTTACACTGAGTGCATTTACACTTTACACTTTACACTGAGTGCATTTACACTTTACACTTTACACTGAGTGCATTTACACTTTACACTGAGTGCATCTGCACTTTACACTTTACACTGAGTGCATCTACACTTTACACTTTACACTTTACACTGAGTGCATCTGCACTTTACACTGGTTCCTGAGAACAGGAAACCAGCAGACACTGCGGCCCTCCAGGACTGATGTTTGACGCCTGTGGCTTACAGTCTGTCTATACACAACCTGTCTACGCAGCTGGATATTTCATGGAGGCAGTTCAGGTTACTTACCTTTCTCAAGGCTAAAATGCCAGTGTCTCACCTGGGAGTCTAACCTACAGTTTGCTAACCGTTCCTACACTGCCACCCTGGACTGGTGGGAACTGCAGTAGGTGTGGGCGTGGGCTCGTGTGAGCCTTTACACTTTGATAGGAGGGTGGCAAGCGGGGCTTTGATAGTTTATCAAAGGCCAGGACAGCAGGTGAAAACCAGAGTGCTGTGTCTCAGTGATGTCTGTGTCGGTTCTGAGGTGACGGATGAAGCGTATCCAGGAAATTGTCCTGTGGAACCTCTCTTCGTGAACATTATTTTATTTTATACATTTTTTACGTAAGATTGTCACATTTTCCCATAACCGGGATATCCCTGATGGATTTCCTATAGCCTTTGCTAAATTGTCTTCTGCGATGGGAAAGATACTCGGGTCTCAGGATGCACAGAATTAATGAAGCTGCGCTGAGCTCTTTGATGATGGTGGTGTGGTGCAGAAGGCTGGATCTTATCCTATGGTCTGAGGCACTACTTATCCTTAATTAGCCACAGTGGAGTGTAAGCGCGGCAGTGAGCCATTTCCGCTGGCTAGCGCTGTATTTATCCCTGACTGCAAATGCACGGATGAATCATTGCATTCTTCATTAAAACATTGTTCGTCCATCTGTTGGCTTATACAGAGGAGGCTGTGGGATAACTTTTAGTTGAGCCAACTAAGAGGGCCAGGAGAGGGGGAGGGGTTGCACTTCTTGAGAGTATTTCATAGGCTCCAGTACACCAGATGAGCTCAGTAAAGCGTCGAAAAGTATTATTCAAAACAATTACGTGTTTGATGTAGGTCTGATGTAGGACAACTTCGACAGTTAGGTAGGTGTGATATAAATATGCTGTGCCTAGCTTCCTTTAATTGGAAATTCAGATGAGGTGCAGGGGACAATTTGTCATGTAGTTATTTTCCTTGAAGACAGCAAATTTCATTAATATCTTTATCTGGAAATGAAACTCTTCCCATCAAAGTGACATGTTCCGCAGTTTTTTTTATTTTTAATAAAGCCATGTCATTGTGAAGACGTCTCTGCACAGACTTCTTGTGAGAGAAATCTGAGAATGTATTCGGGCCCTGTCAAATTTCAACTCCCATTTCACTCATTTAACATGTATAAAGTGAAATGACCCGTGCTGTTGAAAAATGATTTGCGCCTCTATTTGTATTTGTGTCTTCAGAATATTCAGATTGCTGCAGCTCATAACCACACACCACCCCGTGTCTAATCATGCGGTCCCCCGGGTTACGGGCTGCAGACAGTTCCAGGTAGATGAGTTTCTGTAAAGGGAAGCTGCAGCGCCTGGGTGAAAGCATTGGTGTCCTGCGTTAATATCACTTCGACCCTCAGGAGCCAGTTTATAGCAGCGTGTTCTGGCCTAGGAGCCTGGCTTAACCCAAACGTAATGTTATTGCCTTAGCGGAAGTGAAATGAGACATGGGCTCATTCTCGTGTTTGATGCTTTATCTCAGTTAATTTTCTTGCATTCTGAATAAAAAAATTAAAAAAAGACTTTCTTCGATCAGGATTGTTGGCTTCTCAGCTGGGAGTTGAATTTTGCCTTTGGTTACAAAAAGCAGTTCTTTGGCTTGGCTAGATGGCTCGGAGTTTCAGAGCTAGCGATGTGCGTTCTTGGGTTTTTTTTTCCCCTCAACACGACTGAGTCCTGCTGTCTCCTCTCTGTTCCCTTTCCCTTTCTCTTTCAGACGCTCGCAAACAAAAGCATATTTCAAAATCTTCCCAACGAGGTATACTTCTCATTGTTCATCCCGCCCCTGTCACACTCCACGCCTGAGGATGCTGTGATCCTGCTTGTGTGTGCGTGCACTAACACACAAAATGCTTTCCTAGTAGACGCAGTCCTTATTGTAGAGCATTATGTATATGACCTTGCCAATAGTGATGTACTGTCCCTATAGGCTTACCCAACGCATTCCTTCCCCGGTCCCAATACATTTTAAAAAAATGAGTATTTACTGTGTTTGGCATGTTTATCATCATTTGTGTTCATGAAAACAGGTTATACGAACGCAGGGTTATATTATGGCAAAGGGAGGACTTGCTGTATGCCGTCATGCTGATGACGTGAGTGTGAATCCATCGGGATGTTTAGGTGAGTCGCTAAGATTCGCTTGGTGATGAAAGCTTTTCTCTGCGAGGTTTAGAAGATCGATTGACTGGAATGCCTGCTATTTTTACGTTGAGGGCTTGATCAGTGAAGTGCACAGGGAGGCTTACATCAGTATGATTCATGATAATTATTCCTGGTTATCGTGGCTTGGTTCAGTCTACTGGGAGACTTCCATAGAGTAGTTGCATGTCTATGCGTTATGTAGAGCACCTTTGTTTCAAGTGTATGACAGAAACAAACTTGCACAAGTCACTGCACTATTCCCAATCCGTCTCATTAGCACTCCACGGCTGACCACCTGCTGTCAGGGTCAGTTAGAAGGGAGAGTTTCCTGTTTTTCAGATGGCTCTCCGAGACGGACTCCTCTGTATTGCCTCAACCTCATTAGTTTACTCATTTAGTTTACTCGTTGAATGCCCCACGAGAAATGTCAGATTGGTCGAGAAGAAAAATGGCGTGCGGTAGACACAAAATAATACCCACAAAAAGAATTTGGACGAACAAGAAAGCAGTGGTGCCGAGCACTGACATCACTGTGATGTGGCTGTTTACGTATGCTTTCATTTCATTACATTACGTGATTGGCATTTGGCCGACGCTCTTATCCAGAGCGACGTACAGTTAATTAGACTAAGCAGGAGACAATCCTCCCCTGGAGCAATGCTGGGTTAAGGGCCTTGCTCAAGGGCCAAATGGCTGTGCGGATCTTATTGCGGCTACACCGGGATTAGAACCACCGACCTTGCGTGTCCCAGTCATGTACCACTACGCTACAGGCCGCCCATAGCTTTCATAGCTGCCCATCCCAAGGCTTTCGACATGCTGCGGTTTTTACGCACACGTCGAATGTGGATCTGCAATTATAGCGTGATAGCAGGCCTTGTTATTTGTTCAGCCTGGCTGTTTATAGTGCTTATTCTTTCTCATTTTCCCACATCATATTCTGGCTTAAAATAAAGTGGCATAATTTGCCAGCTTGTGCTGACGCAGCTTTTTCCTTTTATTCTTTCAAGATGTAGTTCCTTTATAGTCTCGGTTCCTTTTTTATTTTTTTGGCTACAGGGTAATAACAGCTCATTTTTGATATGTGGCATCATGTATTCACAGAGAGAGAGATTGCCTCGGGGGGTTGTACTGCAGATGCTGTTAACTGCTTCCCAGATGCTGACGGACTGCAGCACCATGCTCTAGCTGGTGTAACTCACTCCAGAGCTCAGTGTTCTTTCCATGGCGTTATCCTAAGGGTCCTGCCGGCCACGGCCGATCAGAGTAGCAGGCGCGAGTGGTTCCTGACTTCAGCGGTATGAGTGACCTCTGTGGCCTTGAGTTGATCCGCCCGTAACCACAACATTAGCCTGTGCTCTGACAATTTGCGGTTTGTATTGCGAGAAGTGTACTGTTTACGAACTGATGATTTAATAGGTGATTCAGGCCACATTGAGTACAAGACAAAGTTCCCCATGGGAGCAATGAAGTCTATTATCCTGTCTCACTGTGTGTATGCAGTATGTGAAGAAACGTATACTGTAGATCAGGGGTGCCACAGAAGTGTCTGTAAGCCGCAGTTTGGACACATTTCATGTCAATCAAGTGTACTCGTCTGTCAGGCAGAAGCCATAGGGAAGAGGGATGAAAATGGGAAGAATGATCTTTTTAACCAATGCTTTAAAAAAAAATCATGCTTGATTGGCCAGCATGCCTCTTCAGTGGACCAATCCTGATGGGCGTATTAGGCACCCCCTATTGGACCATAAAGAAAAGCGAACGGGTTGCTCCAGCGACTGCAGCAAGTTCTCTTGGTGGGACCTTGGGCAAGATCCGGACACTTGCTTTGTACTCTGCCCTGAACACGTGCTTGTGTTGCTGTGCTTACTGGCATGTACAACGTGTGGTTTGTTTCTGGAGTAACGTCAAATAACCCACCTAATATGTGAAACTAATAGTGCACGTACAGTGTGTATTATTAATAACTGTTAATAAGTTCACTACTGCACAGAAGCTGTTGTTGAAAAGGGTTGTTCTTTTCCACGTTTAAAGCCGAAAAGGCTTGTACATTTCTGTTTCTTGTGTTATTGAATGCCAGGGGGGTGTGTGTTGTGCCTTCTCGCTCGTTTTGAGAGCGAGCGAGCGAGCGAGCTAGCCGTCTGTCCTGTCCGTCTCCTAACTGCTGTGCTTTGGGCTTCTCCAGTCTGCGGGAAGCGCTACAAGAACCGCCCGGGCCTCAGCTACCATTACGCGCACTCCCACCTGGCCGAGGAGGAGGGCGAGGACAAGGAGGACCTGGAGGTGCACACCCCCATCCCACACCACCCAGAGGAGCACAAGAGTGAGTCCTGTGCCCAGAGCCTGTCCACACCCAGAAATACAACCACAACCACAACCACAACCATAACTGTGTGAGCATCCACACGGATGACCCATAACGTTCTGTAAATAGCCTCTCGGCTATGTCACATGACGCCTTGTAAATTCGGATGTGTTTTGATTGGCAGTAAGTGTTTTATCGTTCCTGCAGCTGGAAAATATTGCTCTGAAAGTGATCCCGACAATATTGTTTGTCACTGTTGTAATGGTTGTGGTGTGGACTCCTCCATCCACTTGAGTTAGTTATTGTTCTTGGTGTGGACCGATATTTACTGCTCGTATGCATCTTTGCATTTTTTCATATGCATTTCCGTTTCTTTAATACCCGAACACAGTCCTCCTGGCTGCTGACACCATTGCTGGGAACCATTGTAGGAGCTGCCTAGTTTTTTCTGCTGATATTATTGGCAGGCTAATCACAATTCTGTCTCCTTCATTACTGTCTTAATTTGATTTGATGGGGCTATTCAGGGATAACTGCTTATCCTTGCTCAGGGCTGAAGAAGTGTCTTACAGTGAATGCTAATGCTCGTGTACTGACTTTCTTTTTGCTCTGCAAACTGCCAGACTGCTCTGTTCTCCCCCAAAGATAGCAAATGATCCCTGTCGCTACGGAGATTGCACTCCTGACTCATCCAATAAAGAGTGGGGATCTGGTGTGCTTGATGAAAAAAAATAAAAATAAAAGGCTGCATTTAGTAAACAACACTGATAATAATCTATATATTATGTTCAAACGTAAGAAAATGATACCTTTATTTCAGTACATTGATTCTCATGTTTCATTTTTATTAAGCGAGTAATTAAGTGACATTTTTTTCATATCCCATCAGCTCCCAAGAAAGGACCAGATGGCCTGGCACTTCCCAATAATTACTGTGACTTCTGTCTGGGTGACTCAAAAATCAACCACAAGACGGGCCAGTCGGAGGGGCTGGTGTCCTGCTCCGACTGCGGCCGCTCAGGTAAGCCCTCCGGCCTGCGGAACGGAAAACTCCTTTCACACGGTGTTTGTGTTCCTGCGGAACAGTAAACTCCTTTCACACGGTGTTTGTGTTCCTGCGGAACGGTAAACTCCTTTCACACGGTGTTTGTGTTCCTGCGGAACGGTAAACTCCTTTCACACGGTGTTTGTGTTCCTGCGGAACGGTAAACTCCTTTCACACGGTGTTTGTGTTCCTGCGGAACGGTAAACCCCTTTCACACAGTGTTTGTGTTCCTGTGGAGTGGTAAACCCCTTTCACACGGTGTTTGGGATGTAAATTAATTTTACAGCTTTCTGAAATACATTAGAGTGCTATAAATAAGGGCTCCCAAAAGGCTCAATCAGCTCAGCCTTCTTATTGAGCGAGAAACAAGCTGGCATGCTGAACATAGAGCATATTAATGTTTTTTTTTGGGGGGGGGGGGGGGGGGATATGTAGTTTTGAGCGGAAGGAAAAGCCCATTTGGAAATAACCTAGTTTAAGAAAAGTGAAATTAGCTTGAATGTTTAAATGTTCTCCCATCAATCATATTGGGTGAAATGACAAGCACAAGGTGGCCCCAAAAGTTACTATATTTCCACCTCTGATACCGTGCTGTTTAATAAGTTGGATGTAGTTGGCTAGTAGTAACTCTTTGATGGGTAGCATATCCTGTGCTATTGCTTGAATTCCATGTAATCTTTCACCCAATTTAATGATCTGGATGAGGGTAACCTGAATTTCACTCCTCTTTTTCCCACCACAGGTCACCCGTCCTGCCTGCAGTTCACTCCGGTCATGATGGCGGCGGTGAAGACTTACCGCTGGCAGTGCATCGAGTGCAAGTGCTGTAACATCTGCGGCACCTCTGAGAATGACGTGAGTACCGGTGCCACTGCCCAGCCGTTATGCATCATCCTTTACAGTCTTTCCCTCTGTTTCTTTACGTACAGTGTGCTGACACGTCTGTGAAATGCACTTTAAACAAATCATTACATTAATGGCATTTGGCAGATGCTCTTATCCTGAGCGATGTACAGTTGATTAGACTAAGCAGGAGACGGTCCTCTCCTGGAGCAACGCAGGGTTAAGGGCCCAACGGCTGTGCGGATCTTATTGCGGCAACACTGGGGATCGAAGCACCGACCTTACGGGCCCCAGTCATGTACCTTAACCACTACGCTACAGGCCGCACACAATGACTTGGCTTGTGTGCTTGCACTCTGTTGAAAGTCCCAGTGAGTGTTGCTTATAGTGGCGTTCTGTCCAGTGAAGGGCTGTTAAATGAATATAACGTATGCTGGAGCACATGGGGGGGAATGGCTTCTGCCTTCAAGTCAAGCCGGCCCAGCGCAGCAGGAAGCCAGGCGCGTGACGAAGGTCTCACTCTCGCCGTCCTGCCGAGGTGAAAAGAGATTCATCACGCGCGGCGGGCGGTGAGCGATGGGTTCTCCGTACCTGTATTTACAGTGGGCTGCATCGATTCGCTGAGGCGCTTTGAGTAATGGCTCTTTAAAGTGTTTTAAGAGCCGTCCTTTGGCCGCCGGGAGTGGTTCCCCACGGGACTAATTTGGGCCACAGAGGTAGAATGAAGACGTCAAAGCTGGCCTGATCTTAACCTTGGCCCTGTGTCAGGCCTGTGATTAGATGACTGCTAGCAAGGTTTTGTGCGTTAGAAAACTGCCTATGGAGATACTGTATGTGATGAGTGTGCAATGATGTCCTTGACTGTGCCGGTGATCGCTGTAAGCCAGGGTCCCTTGGGGGCCGATTCCTGACTGGCCCAGTGCTAATAATCAAGCGTTCCAGTTTAGACCAGAGCGCATATGAATAGAATGAAGATGTCAGAGACTGTGAAGGTGTAGTTCGGGCTCTACGCTGGCTAACGTTTTCTCCAAGGAGCACGCTTATGCATCCCAATTAGCTGTGAGCTCCTACATCTTTTCTTTTTCCATTTTCCTAAAACATCCCTTTTTGGGTAAGGATTATGATATTAAATAAATACGGGGCAACTCCTTATCAAGTAATGCACTGCTGTCACTAAACCAAAATGGCTATTGGTGTCTGTTCTTTGGAGCAAGCAAAGTTTTGCGGAGTTCACTTAACTAACTTGGCAGCATGATCACTTCTGTTTCATAAACAGTATTTCCCGTGCCTGTCAATGAGTTGGCATGCTTGTTGATGTTCAAAATGGCAGCCATTCAAATTATTTGAATATCAAGCAATACATGAACACAAGTATGTTAATCGCATACAGTTAATTCCCCTTTAATGTTGGCGGTATGTGAGTAATTTAAGGTGTATAATCCTAGGAGAAGCGATATCAATAAAAAAATGTAAATGTTACATAAAATTGTTATTTAATTCCATTAACATTTTCTGGGTTGCCCACTGTTGGTGTAAATGGCTGCTGTGTGTTTGTGTTTGTGTTGCAGGACCAGCTGTTGTTTTGTGATGACTGTGATCGAGGATACCACATGTACTGCCTCAGCCCTCCCATGTCTGAGCCTCCTGAAGGTATGGTGGTCACGAGCCGCTCTGTTAACAAGCCCAGAGACTCCGGCAAGCGCAGAGTGCAGCTTTCTCTCTCTCCGCCCGCCCCCTGGTCTTTCAGAGTAATTGGTTGCGCGGTGTACGTGCGACTTCAAACTGTCAGTGTTGCCGTGCAACCAGAGTTTATCACGAATCATCAGATTCTCTGGCCAGTCTGTTTTGCTCATGGCTGCTTGGGACTTATTTCGCATAACATATTCTGCTGTAGTGTATATTACCTGTTGTAGGGTGTGAGTTGAGGTTAGGGTTTTTGTAGCTGCGTCACAAGATCTTTGACTCGCAGCAGAATAAGCCTGCGTGTTTGAAGGTTCTCTTAAAATTTTTCATGTTATTCTCTTTTTTTGTTCACCATTCAGGAAGCTGGAGTTGTCACTTGTGTTTGGATCTGTTGAAAGACAAGGCCTCGATATACCAGAACCAGAACGCACCTCCATCCTGATGAGCTACCCCCCCCCCCCCCCTCTCCCGCTCCCATCCGTCAAGTCCCCGAGACCGCTCCCCTTCAGACCTTCGGTAGGAGTCACGCAGGGGGGGCCGCCCCTGACAGAAGCCACTTTTTCCCCACCCTGGAGTAACGCACGCACAATGGAGCCCCCCCCCCCCCCCCCCAAAACCCAACAGCCTTCTCAAAGCTTCTCCACCTCCCCCTCCCCACAAACCCTTCTGGGTTCCTGCTTACTGTGACTCTGTGTTCCTCAGAAAGTTGCGGCATACTTGTTCTGTCAATATTGGGTTTTTGTAAGTGGCACATTATATTATGTTGGCATATGTCTGTTTTGTGGACATAAACATGAAGACATGAAGGTCCCCCGGATGGTACCTTAACGCGCAGTATTCATCCTCGCATACGCTGTTAGCGGGGTATAGCAGAGTTATGCAGTTTCCGTGGTGGTCTGAACAGAGCGGACTTCCGTGGCCGTGACAAGCCGTCCAGTGTGCACAGCGTGTTGAGAAGAACCGTACAACAGCCACATCTCATTTCCATCCAACTCTCGTTTTAATCATCGATAAAGGCCGCTGTCTCTCAGAGTTTTAAGGCGTCCGTTGTATGTAGAAGGCGGTTATAGTCGGAGTCAATGGGCATGCCAGTGCTTGTTTGTTGAGAAAGCCGTAAATGTTTTGTATATTTATATATTTGTAAGGATATATAGGTGTGAATAGTTCTAAAAAAAGAAAAAAAGTGAAATGATAGAAAGCTTGTCAGTTGATGGTCTTGTCCAGGGTTGTCTTTAGCAGGAAAAGTTCAATCTTAATGGTGCTCGTGGAACAGGTGAAATGGTACTGGTCAGTTCAGTCCCAGTCACTGCTGCTGTTCTGTCAAGACAGTGCTGGTATTTTTAATGAGTCATATCAACAGGTCAGAATTGAGAACTTAATGAATGGAACGGGTGTTCCTGTACTAAGTTGGCAGAGCGCATTCGTAAGTGGAATAAACGTGAGCTGTTTTTCCAACAGGACAGGTCTGAGCGCACCAATACAGGGGTACAGAAACGGTGTTCCCTCTCAGTCCTACCCTTGCCTTCCACTCACAGAATTACTGTTTTTCTGCGCTGTTTTTGAAGTTAGTTCGGTTCCCTTTTATCTGATCCACTTCCCGGCTCACAGAACTCTGATTTTTAGATGGGGGCTTTTCTCCCTGACACTGATCTTAAGACCCAGCTGGAGCAGTGACTGGGTTCTGAGCACACACTGTTTACACCTCCATCTGCTGCTCTGGCCCAGGCAGTGCTGCCCTAAACAAGTGTGTTCTGCTGCGCTAAACAAGTGTGTTCTGCTGCCCTGGGCGAGTGTGTTCTGCTCCCCTGAGTGTGTGTGTTCTGCTCCCCTGAGGGAGTGTGTTCTGCTCCCCTGAGCGTGTGTGTTCTGCTCCCCTGAGCGAGTGTGTTCTGCTCCCCTGAGTGTGTGTGTTCTGCTCCCCTGAGTGTGTGTGTTCTGCTCCCCTGAGTGTGTGTGTTCTGCTCCCCTGAGGGAGTGTGTTCTGCTCCCCTGAGCGTGTGTGTTCTGCTCCCCTGAGCGTGTGTGTTCTGCTCCCCTGAGTGTGTGTGTTCTGCTCCCCTGAGTGTGTGTGTTCTGCTCCCCTGAGTGTGTGTGTTCTGCTGCCCCTGAGTGTGTGTGTTCTGCTGCCCCTGAGGGAGTGTGTTCTGCTCCCCTGAGCGAGTGTGTTCTGCTGCCCTGAGCGAGTGTGTTCTGCTGCCCCTGGCGAGTGTGTTCTGCTGCCCCGGGCGAGTGTGTTCTGCTGCCCCGGGCGAGTGTGTTCTGCTGCCCCGGGCGAGTGTGTTCTGCTGCCCCGGGCGAGTGTGTTCTGCTCTCTTTCCCTGCCACAAGAGGCAGGTTGTCTAAATCTAGGATTAATACATTTCACACATTTCGGGAACGCTATAAATGTTTTTGTCACAGGTTTTGACCATATCTTTCAGAGTGAATTTAAATATCACGCAAAATGCAAATTTTATTAGTTTATAACTAGCAACCAGAATTGATATTTAATGTGACCGTTAATGTGGTTCTTTCCTGGGGGGAGAGAAATCTGATTTAAACCTATTGATTTGACCAAACCAGGTTAGCTTCCTTCCTTCCCCAGTCGAGCGAGTGCTTGCAGTTTATCGATGCCGGGAGCAGCTGCTGTGTACCTGACCTGGGTCAAATACATAATCTTTTTAGATTAAAATACTTTTCCACGCTGAACTGAGCTTGCCTGGTGTATTGGAACCTATGAAATACTCTCAAAAAAAACACAGCCACCCTTCCTTCTGTTCCCCTTGATTGGCTCAATTGCATCAGGCAAGATCAAGCCGAGTACAGAAAATTATTTGAATGAAAAAAAACAATTATGTATTCGACCCAAGTCTGCCGTGTACATCCAGGGCTGCGTTTGAGAAGCACAGGTAACGTTTGAGATTCAGAGTGACCGAGGCGTGCCACCTCCACTGCACAGCCAGGAGAGGGCGCAGTTGGTCTATGATCGGCCTCCTTCATTGGTCTGAACTTGCAGGAGGATTCTGGATGACGAGTCATGCCGTTGTCTCTCCTGCCGACACCTCCATCTCGATACTGTGACGTTCTGATTTTCAGGACCGTGGAACTTCACAACTGAGAGGTTTTTCGGTGATGGCACAGTTGTTGGCTCAGATAATATTTTCAGTGACGGGAATAAATCTATAGGTAGAGAATAGAGATCTAATGCAGCTGCACAAATGGCAAAGTCCTTCCTCGGTGCGTCGAGGGATTTAATACTTTTTATAGTGACATGCGTCTGTTATTGGACTCTTTATAGCTGGATGCTTTGTAAACTTTTTTTAACTGTCATGAATAGTATTTACCATTGTTATATATAGTGTTATTCTTACCAATTTAAAATGCCAATATTTACAGAGGGACATAATATTACGATGTAGACGCACAACTGAGAATCGCAAAAAAAACCATAGTAGCTTAAAAAAAAAAGAAAAAAAAGGAAAAAAAAGTTCCCATGGGTGAAGATTCTCACTTAATATTGGTTATATTCCCTAACTTTGTCTAGTGCTGTTGACTTGTCTTAAAGCCACGATGTACCTCATGTTTATTAACAGTATTTAAAATGAAGAAAAAAAAAACAGTGCATCAGGCAAAATGGCTGGCAATCTGCAGTTTCACGACCACAAATACTCTGTAATTAGGTGTTTACAATCAACTGCATGTGAACCACACACTGTTTTTCATTTACTCTCAATTTGTCTATTGTGGGGATGTTAAAGATTGAGAATATTTGTAATATCGTTTAGTTAATCATGTTTTATCCATGTCCAGCTAATCATGTATACTATAATGAAACTTCAGCATACATTTTTACATTATAGAAACATGCTGATTGTTTTCACACATTTCACACACGCGTATGTTTTATAGGTTTTACTCATTTTGAATACCTGTATTTGTGTTACCATATCCTGTCTGTTTATGGTACGTGTACAGTTTTGTCCTTTTTTAAAGTTAATTAAACTTTGGCACTGATTACAGCATTTAGTCATTTGTAGCTTTTCTTTTTCTCACTTTTAGGGAAGGTTTAATCGGGGTATATTCGGGCTTAAACTAATGGATAATAAAACTAATCACAATTTCTGCATAGTACTAAAGGAATCTTGTACTACAACCACATCACATGAGTGTGAGTGAGTTTATACTGTCTGATATTTCCTCAGGTTAGCGTGACCTAACTAAAATCATTTATAAATTTGTATACAATTTTTTTTTTTTTTACTGTGATTCCATTCTAGGTATGACCTGCCACCAGCCAAATTATGGTAAATTTTTTTCTTTGTGACAGACTTTCATGATTGAAACGGTTTTGTGGGTTGAATCTTCATGCAAACAAGAGGAGATGCTAATTACAGGTGATACTGCTGATATCACTGCTAATTACCTCGATTACTCCCATTCTGAATCCGGTTTAGTTCCCCTTTCTGCGTTTTCAAGAGCTTCCTTTCATGTGTGGTGTCCAGAACTGCATGCTAATTTGTAAATGTAGTTTGAAAACGAGATTGTAAAACATCACTATAACCTCCTTTGATTTATACTCAATTTATGTTAAATATAAATACAGCATAATATTCTGATCTTTTTTTTTTTTTTCTCACTGCTACAGCAATATGAAACAATATGATTATAATTTTTCAAATGTAATGCATTCTATTTTGTTCTTTCCACAATGTTGGCTGAAATGTTATCCCAAATCCCAAAAAGTTAATTTTCCAGGCTTCTACAGCCTTCTGGGTTCAGTTTTAATCTTCTAGGTTTACCTTTGTATAACGGTTTGCTAAACCCTTGAGTTTTGTGTCATCTACAAATATTGTATTACGAACATCCCTTCCAGGAAAAGCAGAGACTGTACCCCATCAATATAACTTTTAATTCTCTCATTACTCACAAAACCACCTGCAGAACCTTCCCTCAGATCTCCCTCTTGCTGGCTGAGTAGCAAAATGCCCCAAACTGTTTTTGTAATTGTACGTTACCCAATCGTGTGTTATAGTCTAGTTTAATATGTATCTGCAAAGAAGGTTCCACGCACTGATGCTAAGAATTTGCATCCTCTATAATCAAAATGGCTCCTATCCCAGGAATATCCTAGAAACTACAGTGCTGTGACACTGTATTTGTCCCCATCCTAATTTCCTCAATTATTGCATGCTGAATGGTTTCAGAGCTTTTATACAATCGAGATGCTGTGGAAGAACCTGAAATGAGCAGTTTACGCTCTAGAATGTATAAAATCTTCTGAATTAAACTGATCTGACAACTGATAACAAATTATTGAAAGTGTTCGGTTGCAGTTATTACTGCTAAAGGTGTGGCAAATTAAAGGGTGAAATTACTTCTTCACAGGGCTGATTTGGCTGTTTGATAGCCTTTTTCATTAAATATATGAAATTTGTCTAAAAAAATGTCTTATGTTTATTCTGATTCACTTTGTCTGATATTAAATTTGTTCTGATCGGAAACCATTCAGTGGACAAATATGTAAATATACAGAGGAAATCAAGATGGGGGCAAATACTATTTCACTGCACCCTCAATGCTAGATCTCTCTCTCGTGCAGTTGCTCTGGAAAGAAAGTGTACCCAACGAGAGGATCCAACACCCAATTAAGACCCAAGTTTTGCTTGGAGAAAACACATGTACCACATTTATCATAAATATAACGAGCGCAAGCCAGCACCAATGTCGATGCAAATAAAAGTTCAAGGTTTTTCAGACCCAGGGTGTTACTCATAACAGTGTTCAGTAGTAATAAACTGGGCATAAACAGAGGGCTTTTGCTCTGGCTTTAGCCGCTGTGGATGGAGGCGGGCCAAAGAGTGGATCAACCAAGCGGCAGTTTCCAGGAAAGGGGGACTTGGCTTCTTGTAGAAGTTTATATGAAAAAAGGCACCTTGTAAATTCGATCTTGGAACTGGTTTCCACCATGCCCTGGTCTTAATGCAACAATTAAGCTGTCCTTGATTACAATTATAAATGAGGCACTGCATATACAATATACCCCCAATAACACATCTCTACACCTTTCTCTTGTTGGATATAGTGCTAAATATGTCCAGGTAGAGGAATGTTTTCCCCACTTTTCTCCTCAAATTTGAATGCTAACGCTGCATCCGATGCAATGCAGTGCAGGCCTGCACACAGACAAGTGATCTCGTCAGCTGTTTTTCACACTGCTACTCGCAAGTCAAATCAGGAAAACGTTTCATGTGCAGCTTTTACCAACCACACCGAGTACTCGCTCAACCACCAGGGGTCGCAATGCCTGCAAGGCCGTGGTCAGCACTGGCATGTTTGGGATTCGATCCTGGTGTTGGGGTCCATCCGTGCACTAGAACAGTGCCTGAACAGGATGAGCCACCCAGTCTTACCTGCAGGTGATTGTTACAACAACAAAAAAACTGGAAAAAAAAACCTGAGTTTGAGAATTGAACTGGAGTCTTTGGCTCACAACAAACCTCTGTTGTAATGGTTGATTACACAGAATAATCCTCTGAGAAATAACTTTAATCGACCAAATGAGCACATAGTTTCATCCATGAATGCAATCTAATTCCCAGATGTTCCACAGGTGTATTTTACAGCTCTCTGCTTGAGAAGCCAAAAGACTAATCAGGCCCTCTAACCGAATGATTGGAGGGAAAGAGCTGAAACTATTCTCGCCTCTTGCCAAAGGTTGAATCTGGTTGGGGTGAGAATGGAGTTCCTTCAACTGAAATGTATCCAGTGTATTTAGAATGTCGCCAAAAGCAACTGTTAAACACCAGAAGATGCAGAGGTTTGACGATCCAAACATGCACTCTGAAACGTCTCTAGCTGCGTAAAGTTCTCGATTGTTTTACGAGCATCCATTTTTCACATTCTCAGCCAAATTTCCTTTATTTGGATAGAGAATTCAGATCTTAAGGCGATGTATGAATCATTCGGTATGTTTAGACTGCATTTTTATATTTTCGTCAAGTGGCAGTAGTGTGTCTTGGAAGGGGGTGGGGGGGGGTGGGGGGTTCAAACGGACTCTACAGGGCTGTGCACGTCTGTCGAGTTCTCAACATGTGGGCATACCTTGTTCGTAATTTGCTCACAGTTCTTCCATCGTCCTTAATATTTACAAAGACATCGCAACATATACAGTATGTTCACACCACAGACACACGTACAACTTTATTTTTGTTTACCACAAAATTGCACCAACTATAGTGTTCACAGTTGACCATGCCCTGAATGTCAGTCCTCAAACTCAAGTCCAAAGTGGTTTGAGGACAGATAACACATGGTTATTGGCATTAAATGCATATGAAAAGGGTCATTGCTCATTCTGCTTTTAGTGAATATGCACAACACATAACAAGTTTGTTTGATTATTTATCATTAGATTTTTTTTTTTTTCTTCGAATTGTGCCATTTTAGCCAGAACTAGAGTTAGTGGGCTGTGCATTGAGGCAAACTTTACTTTGAAAAAGAAAAAAAGCAGGATCCAGTTCTTAGGGTGAACAGTAAACCGTTCTTGTTGACTATGGCATATGGTGAAGTTTGGATAACGCTTGCTGCCGCATCAGTAACTGCATTAGACATTTGTGTCATTGGAAGCAGGGGAATTCGTGTCGTTGGTGGTGGACTTGTGTGGCCTGTGGGATGGCGGGACCCTGTGGTGGGGCCTGCGCCACTTCCTCTTGTCCCAGCGGCAGAGTAGCAGCATCTTGAACGTGACCCGGAAGGACTCGTTGCAGAGAGCGTAGCACATGGGGTTGACCGTGCTGTTTACGTAGCAGAGCCAGTAGCCCAACTGCCAGAGTTTATCGGGCACGCAGTGGTGGCAGAACGTCGACACCAGCACCATGATGTTGTAGGGCGTCCAGGTCACGATGAAGGCCAGCAAGATGGCGCTCAGGGTCTTGGCGGCCTTCTTCTCCTTGATGAGGGACGTGCTTCGCCTCTTCTTTGATTTGGGCCTGTTCGGGGTGCTGGGCGGCGACTGTTTGGATCGGCCAAAAGAAGACTGGCTGCCCGATTGGCTGCTTCTAGAGTCTTTAGCCCTGGAGGTTCCGGAGCCCCCCGGGCCTTCCTGTGCCTCTCTGTGAGCGCCGGTCACCTGCGTCAGAGGGCGTGCAGGCGTAACCGTGGCGCCCATCTCCCGCTCGTCTGGATCCGGCTCCTCCCCGGTGAACGAGGAGGAGCTGGAGTCATCGTCCTCCTCCTCCACGTTCCAGCTGCCGTTGCTGTTGGCCTCCAGGTAGCTGCGCTTCTCCGGGCCCCTCCTCCTCATCAGCCGGGGCACTTTATGTCGCAGGGCGAAGCAGTCGCACAGAGGCCACGCCCGTCTTTCCGAGCCGCTCACCGCCACCGCCTCGCCGGAGCTGCTGCTGCTCTTGGGACTCCTGGAGGGAACCGACTGCTGCCCGGACCCCTGCGATGAGCCCACGTGCCCCCCCGGCGAGCCCAGCAGGCCGGCCAGCTCCCGCGTGCGGTTCTCGGTCTCCCGGTACACCCGCCAGTACAGGATGATCATGATGGTGACGGGCATGTAGAAGGCGGCGATGGCAGTGCCAAACGTGATGATGGGCTGTGAGAGGAACTGGATGGAGCACTGGTCTTTGGGCACCGTTCGCTTCCCCACCACGTACTGCCAGAACAGAATGGCGGGCGCCCACAGCACGAAGGAGATGGCCCAGGCCAGGCCGATCATGATGGCCGCCCGCCGTGGCGTGCGCTTGGCGTTGTAGGTGAGCGGCCTGGTGACGGTGAAGAAGCGGTCGAAGCTGATGACCAGCAGGTTCATGACGGAGGCGTTGCTGGCTACGTAGTCGATGGCCAGCCAGATGTCACAGGCCAGGTTCCCGAGGATCCATCGGCCCATGATGATGTAGGTGGTGTACAGGTTCATTGAGATGGCCCCCAAGATCAGGTCAGCCACAGCCAGGCTCAACAGGAAGTAGTTGTTGACGGTGCGCAAGTGACAGTTGACTCGAAAGGAAATCATGACCAGTAAGTTACCGATGATGGTGACCAGGGAAAGGGGCCCAGTGATGAGGATTATCACAACTATCTCCAAAACAGAGTGACCCCCCAGGGGATCGGCAGGGAGGCTGATGGCGTTGGAGACATTAGCAGGAGCAGAGGAGTGGTTCATGGTGCTGCTGGGTCGGGTCTATGTGAGGTGGCTGAACAAAGAGGCCATTGTTCCTACTGTCCTGCTTCTACCTCCATTTTACTGTATTCAGCAGTCCTCCTCTGGCCATACGGACAACCTGAGAGAAAAAGAAGAAATGACATTTAGGCTACGGGTACACAAATGCATGGAATCGCTAATTATAGACTGACCTATCATCTAGATCTACGCAAACAACTGATTTGGCATTGAAGTGTATTTTATTTAAAAAAGGGGAAGTATACACCTTTGGAGCTGGTGCCGTTTTTTTATTTATTCTTTCCTTCTCACATACAAGGAAGAGTGGATGACTTTTAGCAAAGAGGTCAGTCTGATGTCACACCCACTAAACAGCCAGTCATCTGTGTTTTACAGATAGCATTTGATATACTACTTTTTTCCGGTATAACAACCGAGGGGCTGTTGACTTTGTGATAAGGTGTTTTAATGACGAAGTGAGAGGCTGGTAAATTGGCATGCACGGGATCTGGTGACTGCTTGCACCTCGCGATGAGTGTGTGACTAATCCAGCTCAACTTTTACATTCAAACATGTCTTACTTTATTTATTTTAATTTTCAGAAGTTCATTTTAAACTGTTGTCCAGATGCAGGCAAGCCAGTAGGCTTTGCCGATGTTTTTATTCGAGATCAGCATGTTGAAATTCAGCTTTGAAATTTATGATCTGAGAAGGAACATTCTTTAGATGGAGCGGTATCACAGTCTTTCACTTTTCAAAAGTCTGGAGTCAATTCCAGGTTCTCTAACACTGCATATTATGATAAGATTGCAGTATTATCTCTGGGCAGATGGATGAACAAATGTATACAGTATTGCATATTGTTACCGTGCTACCCACAAAAGAACGTCCAAGTTGCAGAGTAGAGTATGCTTTGAGACGTCAGTCTGTTTGCTTGAGTGATATACAACATACACAGTATGTGCTGAACAAGTTAAGAGCATGCCCCCACTTGCCCAAAGAACAATGTACACAAATGAAAGGCAGTTTGGAAGGTCAGTTTCAGCATGACCATCCACTGCGTGCATCTTTTCCAGTTCACCATACAGTGTACACCTGTACTTTTACTTAGTTTCGATAGCTGCACTTAACCAAGAAAAGTAAATATTCAGTACTTGCTATTCCCCCAATTATAGCCAGCATACAAACACTTTCCTAGTGGAAGTCAATGCATTTATCATATGTATGTGCTATCACTGTTCACTGTAAATTTGAATTTACTTATTCACTGAAGTGATGTCCACCACTATCCTGTGGTGTAAGTGCTGTGGTGCAGAATTAGGATAAGATGTACCCATGGGATGATTAAAGTGGATAATCCTTGAATTTGTGGCAATGACGTTTGTATTTTTCTAGGATAGCATAATACCTATCCAAAATTATAAATATTGGCTGCTAAGTATTTAATCAAGAGCAAAGTTAATTGCCATTGTCTGACAGATGGAGTAGGCCTACATTTCAAAATAGCCCTTATTTAATCTTTGACCATTCACATTTCTCAAGTTTCAATTCAAAATCTGAATTTATGGCACACAGATAATCTGAACTGGGGATTGAACCTATGACCTTCCGGTGTTCGGAGCAGAGAATAAACACTGTACAAGGCTACTGCCATCTGTAATCAGTCTGTAATCCCACTGTGAGATATTCCCAGTGCTCCACATTTCCACAGTCTTCTCCCAGTTTCAGGCAAATGCACTGTACCATAACTAGGGCTGGCATTCTAGCACAGGATTGCTTTGTAAATTTCATGGACAGAATAGGGCTATTGTATCATTAATCCCAGAAATATATAAACCTATGTTATTCATACAACAATTCACTAACATTTATTTGCAATGGTGACAGATGTGTGTAAAGGTTATTGCTTTTCAACATTTATAGTGCTTGCCAAGTCCCAAGTCCAATGACCCAGGGAGTCCATCATCTGTCATCAAAACATCTTTAGGACAAAAAAATCTCAGAATGCAAACTGAAACAGCCTCCAATAAACAGCTCGGAGCCAAATCATCTTCAAACAGACAGTTCAAATAAATGTAAACTGAAGATGAAGACAATTTGGGTTGTTACGCTAACTGTATAAAAATGGCATTAGACCCAAACTCTTTTTTAGACTCTAAAAGGATCTTGTTATGACCTGTCACTTTCACAAAATGCTCCCTTTGACAATTTAGCAAGAGTTGTTTGGCAAAATAATCGTTTCGGTGTTTCTGTCATTGTAATCTCTAATTGACTTCACTTCTTTATGTTCTTGGTGCCACTATCACAGACGAATGCAATTTGTCCAATTACAGGAGATGTCACAATGAGGTACAGATACTGTATATAAATACTTGCAATCACACATAAATATTGTTGCAAGTAAACTCACAGAGGTGAATTGTAATTATTTCACAAGCTTTGCTTTGCCATGCTAGAACATTTCTCTTGGATTTTACCTGCATTACAACTGCCGGAATTACAAAGCATCGCAGCCATGTTATTAACTGGTATTTCTAGCTGCTCATAGCTGGATTTTACACCAGGGTACTGCTCCATTTGATATTGATTTCACATATTTTCTGAAGTGAAATTGCCTTTGCACTAGTTAGCCTTACATTACGTAATTACACCTTCGGTTAGCTAGAAGTATTGACAATGAAGATTGAATTTTGTTTGCAGTTTGTTTGCCATAGACTACAGTAGATATGATACTATGCCAGATGCCCAGGTGAATCAAGTGGAAGCAGTCACATTTATTTTGTGTAAAATTCAATAGCCAGAATGTCTTTCTATTATGTTTGGTCATGCAGTGGTCTATGATAGATAATATTTAAAAATAAACATTTCTGTATTTATGTAGTCCTCTGAAACAGCTCAAACATCTAGATGCCTTCATGGACAACACGTTAATTTCCAAAAGAAATTCTGGCCACTAGTTTTCACATTTACATTGTGAATGTGTATGCAGCTGCATCCACATACACAATGTATGTGGATCTGTATGCAGCTGCATCTTCCCAAATACAGTACTGGACATTTGGAATTCTCTGATTTTTGAACACCAGCCAATCTGGGCTACAATTCACACCCCACACAGCGCTGTTCTCTGCGGTCTCTGAACTCTGCGTACTTGTGATTCTTATGCATCTTTACAGGATGTAACGTTCTTTCCAAGCACAACATGATAACATCTTGCCCCCATCAGAGCAGCATTACAGTACTATGATACGCTACTGGCTGCATTCTGTTGGACAATAAGTTCACACAGGGAGCTATAAATGCCATCATCTTTTACATGACTTTTACTCTTCAGATGCATGAAGTTGTAATATTTTTTCTCAAATACAGAGCCATGTAGATGCACAGTGTGAGATTATGACTGTCATGCACAACAGTTGAGCTAGACAGGACAAAGTGATATTCGCATTGCTTAAAAAAAAGAAAAATCCACCAATATAAATGGATTACTGAATGTGCTAAAAAATATGGATATTGGTTGCCCTGGATAAGGACATCTGTTCAGGAGATCTGAAAATAAATCAGGTATTGAGCAGGTGTGCAGGTCCTAAATGGCAAAAATTTAGTTATTTCGTTAAATCTTATCAAATTTTGAGGGCCAAATTTTGTGGCACATACCGTATGTTACATTGACATCATGTAGCATATTTAAAACATCCATAGCACATTTTATTACACACCTAGATTATTCATTGGTAGGACAAAGCTCTGGCCCAGGTCGTAGCACTGAAACACACATCGCCTCTGTGTTGTTTGGTGATTGGTGGGTGGGTCCTCTGCACCGAACTCTAATCTCTGCAAACAGCACTGACTCCTGGCCCACGGATACAGATCCTTCTCCTCGGCTCTGAGGATTAAGGTCCACGAACAGCTGTGCTGTAATTCTGTGCGAACGCACTCGCCCAGTGCGCTCCACCTGCACTAAAGCACGCGGATATGAAAAAGGAACTCAAACACCAGCACTTCTGTGCCCACCCATACTCCGTCAGGGACATACGTACATCCAGCTACAGTACATATATGGCCTGATATACGGTCTGCGTACTGGTTTTTGTTCCAACCAATTGCCTTGTTTTTAATGTGCTGGCAGCTCTATAAATTACCCTGGTTAAGCAGACCTGTACTAGAGCACAGTAAAATCATTAGGATACTGCAGCTGTAGCTGGTACTCATACACATGTCAGATAAGATATGATCGAGTCAATTAAATAATTGAGACCAGAAGTTGGCACAAAATCCTGAAACGGATTTGCCCTTGTTGTGCCCCCGTGGTTGGGGGCCATCATCACAATCATAGAAGTCTATTCCGCACAGTGGTTTCTCCTTTTGATAGTTTGATAGTGTCCGTGTTCTTTGTTGTATCTTTTCCGTGACCCTGCCCTTCCTCATGGGTTTAAATTAGAAGCATAGAATCTAATCTGAGAAGGGCTGGTTTTTGTTTTAGCCCGGCATTATGACACCTGATACAGCTAATTTAACTAATTACAGTTGTCAATCAAGTAGAATCAGGTGTCTCAGTACTGGGCTAAAGTAATAATCTGCACCCACACAGGCCCTTTTTGGATAAGATTGGACACCCCTGTTTTAGAGGGACCCTTCTTTGACAGGGAAGAATTCTGTAAATCATCATGGACAGATAGAAAGCCATAGATTCTCCCTTCACGCTGGGAGAGTCTGCCCTTTCCCCGTTGAGGATCTCCAATCTGGACCCCAATGTAGCCCCTTCCTGGCCAGCCTGTGCTATCGGGCAACTGCAGCTGGTCCAAGATACTGCTGCCCACCAGGGGTCCGTATCACAAAGCAGGATTACTGAGATAGCCAAATAACTACACTGAGCAAAAACTGGACTAAATCTGAAATGGGGACTGCAATAAAAAAGGGATGTTCCCGTAAAGGTTTTAGTCTGAGTAGTTATCTGGCAAACTCAGTAATCCTGCCTTGCGGGGCATGCCCATGGTCTTCTACCAGTCTAAATTTGCACATTCCAAGTCACCTTTGAACACCCTTTGCTGGCTTCCAGTTGTGGCCTGAATTCTAATCAAACTGCCCACCCCGGCATGCCGAGCTGCAAATGACACTGCCCCTGCCTGCCCCTATCTTCAGACAGTGATTAGACCATACCCTCCAAACAGACCGCTCTGTTCAGCCTCCTCTCAGCTAGCTCTCCCATTTCTTTGAGTACCCAGCAGCCCTGCTCCCCCATGGTGGAACGACCTTTCCCAGACAGCCAGGAAGATATATTCCCTGGCAATCTTCCAGAAATGTCTGAAAACTCTCCTTTCCAGACTACACCTCAATGTTTCTATGTAGTTAGGCTCAGGAAAACAGGGCCTTCTATCCCTTTCTCTTTACCCTTCTAGGTCTCTAACAGTAAGTGAGTGTAGCTTGAGTGCCTTGAGACTCACGTATCTCTATCTCTTGTGGTGTTTGCCTCCCACACAAAATTTTGTAAGTCTCTTCAGCTAAAAGCATCTGCTAAATGATTAAATTGTAAAATCTAGAAGCATACAGTTGGATAGACATGTGGACTAGTGTAATAAAGTGGGTACAGCGCAGGTCTCTGGAGGGGCTGTTATCTTAACGACTGGGATATTGTTGTTACTGTGTAAACTTTGCCAAGGTCATTTCCAACAATACCTCACAAAAGAAACTCCAAAGTAAACTGCACTTCATTTATATTATCCCGGAATATTGTAGCCCAGCATATCAAAATTGCATGCAATCATGCCTGGCAAAGGTGGCGATCCTAAAACATACAAATACACCCGAAAAGGAATATATTATCAGTCTATATATTGTGTTACACAGCACTGTATCTAAAAAAATCAAACACATATATATATATATATATATATATATATATATATATATATATATATATATATATATGTAGTCCAGTCATGGCTATCATAAAGTACAGAGGGACCTATCCTGATGGGTGAGGGGCGGTGCTTGGCATGTCATACATCTGCTGGGGACAAGGTCAGGCTGTTCTGGTAGCATTGCGTTCTTTGCCTTGCATTGCAGGCAGTGCCTCCTAATCTCAACAGTCTTACGGGCTGGGCCAGGTATGTGCAACCCAATACCTGCTGGCCCAAGACCTGGAGGTTTACAGTAGCCCTTGTATTTGCCGGTGGTTTACACATAGGGAACAGAAGGTGATGTTGTGTAATGACTTCAATAAAACAATTGAAAATAGAATATAAATGGGCAGGTACCCTTGTCATCGTTTGTGGACTGCAGTTGACCTGTCTGGATCCGGGACCATAGGTCAACAGAACACTACTGTTTGGTATTCTCCTGCTTGGAAGTGCATTTTCAGCCTGTCAGCCCCCATACTTCCAGCTACCTGCTGTACCTCCAGGACAGCATACATAAATGCACATATAAAGCATCTATGTTATAGAACGAGACTGAAACGATTTACTCATCACTTCGAGTTCCATTCAAGATGGACGATTTCACTTTGAAAATTCAAGCTACAAAAACAAGTGGTGAACTAGTCTGGGCCTGGAAGCCTTATATATTTCTTAAAACGACAGTTGTGGCTTAGATAAGTGCAAAAGTGGTAAAGTGGATGTTGTCAAAGGGATTATAAAAGAGTCGGTCAAGCGGGGGTGTCTGTGAGAGGCTGTCGAGGAAGAGCTGAGAAGCACTGTCAACAGAAAACAGTGTGTTTTTGCACCAGAGCAGAGCTGACTCACGCCTGACTCACTGGTAATGCTATGGGTCAGGTCAGATCTATTGTGGTGTTTATAAAGACAATGCAGACTTAGCAGTGCTGGACTCAAAAATAAATCAGATGTCGATGAGATGTTAGGTGTTAGATTAGATGTTCTCTGTACTTTGGAAATCTACATCCACTACAGCAAATACGGTAATGTCAGTGTGTTTTCATGGAAAGGTCCAACGAACCAAATGCATATTAGTTTCTAATTCTAAAAACCTGCTGCCTCTGTCGATAGAATGTACATTGTTTACTTAGAATTGACTGTGTTTGGGCTTCTGTAACATTGCTTAAGTAATATTTGGAGTAATTCTGATGACTGTAAAACAAACCTCAAAAGGGTTACCTTTCAAGAGAGATCAGAATCAAAAGGGTTCATGAATCCATCCATCCATCCATCCATTATCTTAAACCCGCTTATCCAGAACAGGGTCGCAGGGGGGCTGGAGCCTATCCCAGCATACATTGGGCGAAAGGCAGGAATACACCCTGGACAGGTCGCCAGTCCATCGCAGGGCACACACACACCATTCACTCACACACTCATACCCATGGGCAATTTAGACTCTACAATCAGCCTAACCTGCATGTCTTTGGACTGTGGGAGGAAACCGGAGTACCTGGTGGAAACCCATGCAAACACGGGGAGAACATGCAAACTCCACACAGAGAGGCCCCGGCCGATTCGAACCCAGGACCTCCTTGCTGTGAGGCGGCAGTGCTACCCACTGCACCATCCGTGCCGCCGGTTCAAGAATAGTAATCATTTTATTTTGTCATTTTTGAGCTTGTCTCAAGAAAAGGGGCGATACTTAAGGGGTTAAATTGCATTTTAAAAATAGATTTATATTCTATACTCCTAACCAGCGCACACAACAGAAAATTGGCATAGTGGATAATGCACAGGGTTTGTAGGGTAGGGTATTGCGGGCTCAAATCCAAAGTTGCTTTATCTTGATTATTTCCGTAATAATACAGCTGTACTGTAAAAAAAGTAATAATAAAAAAACGGCTGAGCTATTTTTTACATTCTTTGACCAGGTATTTGCTTAAACTTTTCATGCTACACCCCACCCCAGTAAACTGATGGAATTGACTTATTAAGAATCATAAGCATAATGCTATGCACATGAAATAGACTTTTCATGAAATAGTTTTTTTTTAATGAAAGTAGCCATTGACGCAAGTCACATGACATTATAAATCAACAAACACACCAGCTTACATCTGAGCAATATCACATTAACTATGCCACAACAGCCACCAAATGAGATCATCCCTGCTACTCTGACCAGAGCCTGTTAGCACCATCCCACCCAGACCAACTCCAAGGGAAATGGCCCACCAGGTCCGTGTCCATATAAAACCCTCCAATGGCTGGGAAAATGGCTGAACTAAAGCTTTAATCTGCTGATTCTTTTCATACATCTTCAAGTGCAAAATATTCCAGTGCTCTAGGCTTTGTGCAGCAGTTCTGACTGGCCCGTTAATGGTACAGTAAGTGCTTCCTCCTGACTACACCATGCTCTCTTTTTCCATGATTTAAACACTCAGGGTCTCATCCCTAGTTTTGATCTGGGCCGTGTCATTAACCAGTATAAAAAGGGAGACCGTAGCAGTGGAACACAACTAAATTGGTTGGGCACAGAGTTGCTAGGGTTATCATTGCGTCAGCAGCTTTAGCTCCTCAGTAGATGTGTACAGTCTACAGAGCAATGAGAGATGTGGCACTCCTCTAATTAGTGCTAGCTCTCCTGCAGTTTACATTATTACTTACAGACCTGGCCTATCTACCATGTGTACTAAACTTATGTTCACGTCTGTACAACCAATCCTATATGAATTGTACCTTATCCGACCTGTTACGTAGTTTGTTCTGCGACCTTGGTTTGCACTATTTGTGCTTTGTGCTTTGGATAAAAGAGCCTGCTAAATAAAATGGAATGGAATGGAATGTAGTGAGGGAAACGATCACTGGAAGGGCTGCTGTTGACTGTCAAACCACTGCTGTATTCTGTGGATGGGCCACTATGTAAAATCCACACCGTGCCAGTCCCAACTGAAGCCAGTTGACCCATATCAGGGCAGAAAAAAAACATGGCTGTGTGCGTTTTTGATGTGGCTTGAGTCTAAGTACCTCACGGAAAGAAGCAACAGTAATAATAATAGCATACAAATATGGGGAGGATTCAAACACGCCACTAAATCAATTTTGCCCTTGCCAAAAGGAAGAAAGGAAAGAAAGGCCAGTGCCTTGGTCAAGGGCAAGAGTAGGAGCACACCTAACCTAATATGCACGTTGTTTTGCGTGGGAGGAAACCAGAGTAAACCCACGCGAACACAGGGAGAACATGCAAAATCCATCTGGCTGGCCGGGATTCCAACCCAGAGCTTCCTCCAGTGCTAACCACTACACCACCATTTAAAAAAAAGAGAATGCTACTGATTTAGACCATTCTTAAAGTTTAGCAATTGAGGTAACCGTAAAGAAATTAAGCGGATATGTATTGAAAAAGTAATGATGCAAAATATAATACACACATTCTGGTTTACAAATATTTTCGTGAATGACATTTTGTATTATCTTTGCACATAATTCATATATTCAAATTTCATCATTGTCCGGTTTTAATACACTTTCATGCAAAGCACTAACAATCGATGATGTATCTAATGTTTAAAAAAATATAGCTAACGCATCTCTTTATTTACTGAAGCAAGTGCTTCCAGTAAGTAGCCCAATACACTGGAGAGATATAAATGTACTTCTCAGCCGAAGGTGATGTCTTGGAAAGCAAACATTCTAGTTTGGTCGTTGATCACTCATTTGGATGATGTGCTTAATCCATATTGGGCATAAAAGACTGATGGAAAATTACATTACTTGCAACATCACCCCACTTCACAATGTGACAACGATGATATACAGTCCTTTCCGGAGTCAGCTTTTCCTGGCATGAGACGGCACAGATACACCACCAATTTTCCGCGCGCGTCAAACACATCCAGGTTAAAAATAGAAACCGCTGTGGTTTTCACCTTAAGTTTCCTTTATTCTGGTAATTATGCCGTGGCGTCATCGCTTACAACACTCCGTGACATCAGAAGAACATTTATCTGAAAGACCATGCTGTTGATAAGTCCTTTGACAAAAAGCCGACAGAGCCTTCGCAGGTGGTGGCTGGAACATTTTTCAGCAATTGGTTTGGATATATAGGCTATAGGCCTACGTTTATTGTAGAAGCAATTATGGTCAGGACACTGAATAGCCTGTGCTGAGTGCAAGTAAAACATCGTAAAATACTAAAGGAATTGGTTTATATGCCTATGTTATAAATTGTAAACGTAAAAAACGTTTTTGTTTTTTTTGTGGGGTTTTTTTGCACACGACAATTAACACTGTTACTTGCAATAACACATTGCCGCATACATGTTTGCGGTTATTCTCGACACACACTGATTATCGCAGCATCTACATTCATCACGGGGCTAAAAACCCATACAGAACGTTTCGTAAATCCTTCAAAGCCAAGCTTTACTCGCACCTTTTTCAAAACTCTTTACGATCATTATAGTCATCTCAACGACAGCAAATGATGGTAAATAAATGATCTAAGAATATATATTTTTTTTTTAAGAAAAGGAAAAAGGACACTTATTTTATTTAATGCATTAATGTACTTACCACCTTCAAAGCGAATCAGTTAAGTGTGCCAAACTTCTGGAGCGCAAAATACTATAGCCGGCTATCAAAAAGTATTGAGTTAAGCCATAATAAATGTTGAGGACCCATGGAAAACTCCAGAAACTGACTCACAAAGTTTCACTTACTTCAAATTCTAAAAATCAAGCTTAAGTTCAAGCTACATTGTTGTTAAATTAAACAAAAAGTTCTGCTTTCTCCCTTGTGTTGCTGCCTTTAGTCACTGTAACGTGGAATGATAGTGGCTGCACGGTCGCAGTGGGAAAAGTGCGCTTTTGAATGGAGACCTGAAGTATACGGTAGCTAACGGCTCTAACCTATCAACAAGGATAAATACTGTGTAACTTAGCTTTCAATACAAACATAATGCAGGCTATTGCTCCGGCGTCCTCGACAAGTTATTCCCAAATAACTCATTCCATTTCGAAACTGAAGCGAAATGATTACAACGTCATTGTCCCTGACAAATTGGTCCCTCCACTAAGCGGAACTAAACTTGGCAGAATAATTAACTTTTTCTCGTTTATGTTCAATGCAATGTTTCTTTAGTTTACTCTTCGTGACACATAAGTATTGGAAGCCTGAAATAGTTTTTGAACCATCGTCATTTGCACCATCTGAGGCAGATTGTCACTTGACAATTTCATTATATAAACAATGTAACTGTATTGACAGTGGACAAATACATCTTTGGAATGTTTGAAAGTTTAATGTGACCGAAAAACGCGCCCGATCACAGTGCCACATTAATATGTTTGGTCGTTATTGATTGGATTTTATACGTATGTGGTATGCCTTCTTAAGGAACACTGCGGGTGGTACGTTGGGGGGTGTGTCCCACTTCTGTGTGTGGCCAAATGTTCTTGTTTATGTGCTGGCATAGTTCGTTGAATATCTCATACCACGGCTACTAAAATACTTTCCCTGTTTAAATGAAATTGTATTTAAACAAGCTTTTAAAAGCACATGACCAAGACTCACCACTCCTGTCAGGGCATACAGTCTCGTATATGTATGGTTGTTACGCAAAAGGTCTTAAAAATATAATGAAGTTGCAACCATTCAATGAAATCAAATAATTCAAACAACCGTGAGGGCATTATTGTCATGCATAGTTGTCAATAGGCTGATCCTGATGTTATATAACAGTGATGTACAGCTGAGCAACTGTGTAAACAGAAGAACACACTTTTACTACCTGCACTGATGATCTGTTGTCTGAGAGAGAGAGAGAGAGAGAGAGAGAGAGAGAGAGAGGGAGAGGAGAGAGTGTGTGTGTGTGTGTATGTAAGAGGGAGAGAGAGAGAGGAGAGTGTGTGTATGTATGTATGTGTATGTGTGTGTGTGAGAGAGAGAGAGAGGAGAGAGTGTGCGTGTGTGTATGCCTGTGAGTGTGTATGTGTGTATGTACCTGTGTGTGTGTAAGAGAGAGAGAGAGAGAGAGGAGAGAGAGTGTGTGTGTGTGTGTGTGTATGCCTGTGCGTGTGTATGTGTGTATGTATCTGTGCGTGTGAGAGAGAGTGGAGAGAGAGAGTGTGTGTGTGTGTGTATGTGTGTATGTACCTGTGTGTGTGTAAGAGAGAGAGAGAGAGAGGAGAGAGTGTGTGTGTGTATGCCTGTGCGTGTGTGTGTGTGTGTATGTATCTGTGAGTGTGAGAGAGAGTGGAGAGAGAGAGAGAGTGTGTGTGTGTGTGTGTGTGCACGTGTGTTTGTGTTGGCTATCAGGAGTGATGACAAAGTTAACTGTGTGCTCTTACTGGGACCCTGAACACGGTTTGATGGGATTGAGTGGCAATATATTTTTTTCTCATGGCCCTCAGGGACCATTGTAACACAACACATCATGGAGAAGAAGAAGCAAAGTCAGAGAAGTGACTATTTTCATTGTGAGGCCTTAATCACACAACTAACCTAAAGAGTGGTTTGAGTGGCTGAGTCAAACCTGACTGTGACTTCAAGCTGGCTGCCTTTTAGAACATTTGACCATATGAATGATGAAAATCTCAAAATCACATCAGATATTAAAAACATGTCAAAAACATACAACAACAAAATGTGACTTGACACTATGTCACACGACAGTGCAGATGGCTATTTGGCTCAGAATAATACTTTGGGTCCAATCTGACAAAAATCATGAAGATATGGAATTTTAAAATGATTCAAACAATTTTGGTGTTTTAAAATGATTCAAACAATATAACGTGCTCCTTCGTTTCATGTAACCAACATGCTTTATACGCTGTTTGGGGCGACTTCACTTTGGGGTGATTCTTCCCCTGGGGCACCCTCAGCTACTAAACTATTGTACTGTACATAAATGATGGCGCAAATGTTACCAGTACTGTTCTTTGCACAAGTGCTTTTTTAAAGTTCTGTTAAAAAGTGGAATGAGTATCACTATCGTGTAACAGGCCACTTCAGAAAGAATATTTATCAGATCAGATAACTTTATTGAATTTAAATTTTGCCCAATTTTAATGCAACACAAGGATTCCTGTTGTACAGTACCATGTAAATTTCCCTTCTAGGCAGAAGATTTTAAAAAATCATAATAAATCATTGATCTGAATCAATTTTGCAGTAAATGTCCTGCTATACTGTTGAATGTTTAAGCAGAATGTACCATTTTACTTTGTTTAATCTTTATCATGAATGACACTGAAAACGTCAGATGTAAATATTGCATGGGCATGCTGATATTCAGCTTGCAGTTGTCTCCTTATGTGCTTTGAGTGCTTCATGCTTTGTTAATGAGTTTTTCGGAATTATTGTTTATGTCGTACAGGAATAAATATGTAAGGAGTTGCTCTAATACAGTGGTGCCCAATCATCCGTGTGCCATGGAGGGCCAAGAGACTACGCCGGTTTTCATTCAACCAATCAGTACCCCTGCTGATTTCACCAATTAGTTCCCTCCTCTCTGCATGAAGGCGAGTTAATAAGTGAAATCAGCGGGTTTGGTGATTGGTTGGAATGGAATGACTGGAATGAGAACCTGCATACTCTCGGCTCTCCGTGGCTCGTGATTGGACAGCACTGCTCGCTGCTGCAATACGTTACTGTACTGTACATTCCTGGAGAGTCTTGCACCTCAGAGTATGTGAATTCGCTTTCTTACCTCATTTTTCTTCTCCAGATAAAAAAATCCCGAAAAGACTTCCGTGTCACCGCATGTCCGTCTTGATGGTCGAGGGGTGCGGAAAGAGAGGCGATCGAATCGGTTTTTGTTTATATTTGCGGCTAACGATGAGGCTCCAGCATTACAGGCTATGCTTGTTTGAGGTAATGCCTACGCAAACAGGTAATAAACACTCAGCCTCAGTGTTCGATCTTGGGCAGGCTGTAAAAGATATTGCACCAAACATTACACGGGCCTGCGCTGTAAAACATCTGCTTATTGAGATTAAGCAGAGAATTTAATTACTGAGTTCTTATGACTTTCCACGGTGTTTACCAGCAGCTCCCCTTTTCTGCACAGGCCGAGATAAAGGAAGATGGAGTTTGAATACGAAACAAATTGAGGCTAATCGTCCGGATGCGGTGCCAGCGGGCGAAGGCTTTCACAGCTCATAGAGTGATCTGAGGATGTTCAGAAAGGAGTTATTAAAAAGCAGACGAGAAGTATACCCAAAGGATCCATGTTGTGTGGAGCTCATGGAGAGCGGTGCGTGGGGTGCATGGCTGGGGCACGACACGTCGCTTATCTGTGTGATGTGTTTGCCTTGAGAAGCTAACAAGCTGACAGAGGCTTCTGGCTCTGTTAATGAGTAAACTACAGGCCTCAAGCCGGCACCGCTTCATATTCCCTAACTGACACACTGGCAGGCTACCGCCAGTGGGGTGCAAGCTTCACAGTGTATTGGCAAAGCAATAGAGACCCCTGGGCAGGACCTCTCTTAGGGGTGTTGAGCTGGATAAAATGCATCTAAGAAAGGGGCCACCTCGTGTGTTCAGCACCCCAATTCAAAGCCTGGCTGTACAGCAAACCTGGCAGTTAATCCATATGCTGGAAAAATCCCATATTTGGGAAGGTTCTCATTTTGGACCCCAATAGTGAAAACAGTTTAGTCGTCCAAATCAAAGACAACCCCTTGCACTCAGCCTTTCCCTCACTCCTGAAATGAACCCTAAACTTGCTTCAAGCGACCACTAACTAATTGCCCAATTATAGGCAACTAGGCACCCTGGACACCTAAGGACACAGACACCCCATCCTCATGCCCAGAAGGTCCACTACCCTAGTCTCTACAAGCAATATATTTGCAGCTCTGGAGGACTCCTGCAACATGGAGGACCCCTAAAAAAGTACCTACAAAAGTTACAAAACCATCTGATAAGCAGCAAACTGCCAGAAATCTACGCTGTACCCACATATATGTAATAAATGTAATTGTTCTGAATATAAAATATGTATAGGAGAGACCGGGAATATGATTAGAAGTACATTACCACAGCACAACTGTATAACATTAATCACAGAGACACAAACACACACCAAGTGGCTCATTTCCTTCACCATGGGCTTGAGGCACTATAAATATTGGCCTTTCAAACAAATACTAACTGGACACTAAGGAAAAACACTGCATCATAGAACTGAACAGAGAATTCCCAGGACTAGACAAGCGTACATTAACCTTTAACACAAGAGGGACCAAATTCTTCCTACTTAAAAACTCCAGTACAATGGCCAGTGCAAAGCATTCTTTCTCAAAGGGCCCTCTTAAGATTTTTTTTGTAAACTATCCATAATTATAGGCCTGGGAACCATCTTTGATGAGGAATTTTCCTATTAAAATCGATGAAAAAGAAGCCGATATGACCAATTCAAGAAAATAAAAGCAATGAAGTCTAAGCCTACAGTCTTGAAAAGACCCAGTAGTGAAAAGACGATAAGAAGAGGATTGCTAAAGCAGGACAGGAGAGAAGAGGCTCATGGTGCCGTCTTCAGTCTGCAGAAGATGAGCAGGATTTCCTGACCACAATGGCAAGCTCATTCCACCATCAGGGGGGTAGCGCACGCTGGAGACATGACCTGGAAGTGCACACACGCGGAGGGGTGGCAGAACAGAGGGGCCTGCTCGGTGCGTCGAGCGCCGAAGATAAAATTGTTTGAAGATAAAACACCGCGGCCCCTTTATAGCCGTCTCAAAGAGGGACCAAGGAGCAGCGGCGAGATTTGAATTCGACACGAGCCAATTATAGGCAGACGAGAAGGGTGGAGGAGAGAGGGTGGAGGAAAGGTGTGAATCAGATGAAGGAGGGCTAGAGTACAATATAGTACACGGACATTTAGGAATTCAGCAGACACTGGTATCCAGCGCCGCTCATGCAGCGCACATCCTTTCACACGTAGTCCATTTGCTTGGCGTGGCGTGCGGGGGGCAGCGAGCTCGTCGGGTCTCTGCGCTTGTTTGTACAGCGGACACGCTCAGTGGGCGCAGCGAGAGAGCTTGGCAGAACTTTGGCATCGCCGCTGATCCCTGTGTAAACACGTGGTTAATCCAGTCTTCGCAGTCCCGTTTCGGCACTCAGTCGATAGAGCAGAGTGCAGGGGCGTGTGGGCCGCGGAGGGCGTGGGGGGGGGTGGGGGTTAGGTGTGGGTGACGGGCGTGACCGTCTTGACTGTAACCGCTGGGATACGGTACGCACTCACGCTCCGCTGTGTGGAAAACACCACGTGAGCAGCCATACGAAACGCTCACACTGCTGTGCGTCGCTGTGCTCCACACTGAGATATTTGACTGGGTGATTTCAACGAGGGACTTAGTGCCGGATTGTTTATAATGCAAGCGGCTGGCAGGCAGGGGCGAGAAGCTAAATTGATTCAGTGAAAATATAACAATTGGTGTTGGTAGCGTTAAGTGCTTGGCTGAAATGAAGGTCTTGAGAATCCACAGCCATACAGGGCATGTGTACAGCAACAGAACTATCCCAACACACACACACACACACACACACACACACACACTCATGCTCAATACTCTCTCTCTCACACACACACACACACACACATACACAGACACTCTCTCTCACACACACACACACACACACACACACACACACACACACACTCTCACAAACACACACGCACACAGACACAACCACATACACGCACACACACACACCACATCCCCAAAACCCAACCCTCTGCACTTCTGTGGCTGGCCTGCCAGGTTGTAGGCAAAGGGAGGGTATAGAGTATTTTTCTTACCAGTCATGATCTCGCAATGTGATGGACAAGGACATTTACAGTTATGCACACCAATCAATCAATGTCATTAATGCTTAGTGCCTACAGTCCCCTCAAAAAGCATTGGAACAGCAAGGTCAATTCCTTTACTTTTAGAGGGAACAGTATGTTTCCATTAGCATTAATTTATGTGACTGGAATGATGCTTATCAGCTGTATGCATCTAGCTTAATAGAAACACTGTGCACAATATACTGGACCTTTGAATTTGTAACTAAGTTGACAGTTCTGGAAAGAACTCACCTCACCAGAAAATAATCCATTCCCAAGTGGCCTTTATTTGGGTTTTGCTGCCTCTAACAGATATGGCTTGGTGAAATTATGTCATTTAACTTGACAATAAGCTTGGTAACACCCAAGTATAAGTGATTTCTTAGTTATTCAAAGAGAATAATCTTCAATGTTATCTATTGCTGCCTTCCTAAAGTCATATGCTAAACACATTTCCTTAATCTTCCTACCCTCACCAAATCTTACATGTACTTTTGTCGGCCTCAAGAAAATAAAGAAAAACACAAAGATCATTTTATTTCATTGTTATTGCACAGACCTTGTTTATTGCACTCAACAACATACAGTCAAAGTTCGTCAAACAATACAAATATTGTCCTAAAGAATAAAAGGTGTTTTATTACTAAGGGACTGATGCTTCCAAAACACTTTAAGAAAATATACTTCAAATAATGACTTCTCACACCTCCATTCTATTGCTCTTGATTTCTGATGCTCAATACTGAATACTAAGAACGTCCTGTAATCCTGATAAGGTCTCTGTGGAGAGGAGGTGCTGTCGGGGGAACAGAGGAAGCATCAAAACTCCACAGGACGTGTGCTTTTTCTGCTCAATCTTCATCTTCTCCCACCAGAAACACCAGCATTTATTCATTATAACAGAGGCTAGTCATGATGGAGTCCATTTTGTTTTTGAACGGTGTGACTCTATAAAGCTTCCCCAATACATTTTGTAGCTAATTATATTTAGTATCAAAAAGAAAAAAGCATCCTATGGAAGATTAATCTCCTGGACAGTTCATCAAAGATACAATGCAGATATGGGACAGACTCAAAAGAGAATAACAGAAGATGACTCTGGATCTTACAAAGTGACCTAGCCATTTTGATTGAAAATTAGGTTAAAAGAACACTGTTGGTAGGGAAGTCTCACACTTCAGATGCCTTCAGTTAGGCTTCTCTCAAAATATTTGCTTTACTCCATATTGGTTAACATGGTTGGTTAAAATTGTAAATAAACTGAATATTTTAAAAGACACTTGCTCAAAAACCCAGATAACCTCAACAAACAATGATCAGAATGTTCAAGTGTGTCTAGTACAGTGTATCTTTTACAGTGCATTTTTGGTTTCTTTCTATTAAATACATATTACTGACACTGATGGCCCTGGTTTGAGCCTGTTAAAATACCACAAACATCACTAAAAGTGTACAACATTATTTAACATTTCCCTGTATCTTTCCAAAAAAAAAAGAAAAAGAAAAGAAAAGCACGAAATAGTGAATACAGCGCGATTGAAATGTTTTGCCACAAGCCACCCAGAAAATGGAAACCCAGGAAGTGCCGTTGCGTCAATGTTACAATATGACTGGGAGAGGAGCGTGAACACAGACAGCCGCGGCTCCGGTTCTGGTTCCGGTTCTAGTTCCGGTTCTGGCTCCGGTTCCGCTCTGGAATCTCAGAACCATGGTGCTTTCTGGCGAACCAGCCCACGTCCATGCCAGTCTAAGCAGAACCAAAGTTCCACCGCCCTCCATCATCTACGGAGGGCATTGCTCGATGCACAAGGCAGACAGAATTTGACACGCCCACTGATGACATCACGGTTCGCAAGGAAAAACCACCTGAGAACCAACTTTTCAGGTTCCGAATTTATCTTCGGTCTGAACGAGCCGGCCGTTTCAAAATCGGGTTCATGAACCGGAACCAGCATGGAGCCTAAGGCTGACAGGGAAGAATAATTTCTGACAGTGGAGCACATTTGGTCACAAATGACCATACGGGACACAATGGAATGACTACCAGGGGTTAATGCACGTTTATGGACAGCGGGGTTCCCTTTTCCGATGGTGACTTTGGTGACCTCATCATTGGTGTCTGACGCAATGGGCGACCTTGGAATTATAAGGTTCTCTCTGCGTTCTGAGTGGTTTTGAGACATTGAGCTTCAAAGATACTAATGTGAATGGGCTCCAAGCAGATACGACCATTTAAATGTTGCAATTCTTTCACACTTTTAAACATTATTTTTGTGTATAACTGCACACATATACTTAGTGCCCTAACAATGTATTTATGAATCATTTCCGTCAAAAATGTCAGTTTGAACCTTATGATTCTAAGGTCTGGATTATGGGGGAGAGCTGGAACAGCACATTAATTTAATGCTGAGTGCAATAAGGATTGATTAACAGCTACACTCCCTGCACCTCTGGCCTTGGCATAAGAGTTACTGTTGTTGCTACAGATATGTGCTGGACACTATGTGCCATCTAGGATCTGATTTAAGAAAAAGACAAATTTAGGCTTTAAATTCCTCACTCCAAAACCAAAAACACACAAACAAAGGTAACATGTCAGAAAATGGAACAGAATAACGGGGGATACAAATGATCATATTTCTGCTGGGCAAGCAGCAATCGCACCAGCGTTCTTCCACTCCACACCCATATATACACGCACAAGAAACTCGGCAAAGAGAATATATTACCCACCCCATTCTGTCTTCCCGTTGGCTTAAATAAAAATGACTTAATTACAAATGTGATGAAAAGGGAGTGGGTCTAAACAGCAGATTATCTTTCAGCATTCTATTACAAAAGACATTCTAAAAAATCAAACAAACACTGTTGAATTCACAAATATTGTAGGAAGTACACTCACTGTAACTGGGTAATCATAAAATATGAAAATACATCACAAATATAACTAGGCGGTCTCCGATATCCATTCTTATAAAACTATGTAAAAGATTTAGTAAACATTTAGCAAAGATAAATGTGAGATTTGTGTAGACTCAATATAATAATACTCATAAATATACTATGAGATTTCATCTTTGTCTTAAAACATTTATTGTACCGAAACGCAATGAACCATTATATTAAACCCGTACACAAGTTATCAAAAGTGCCGACAGTCATTAAATATATAAACACTTATTAAATAGTATTATAGCTATGCTAAAAACGCTTATTAAACATGGAAGGTTTCATGTTTTCCGGTTAACAAGTTCTTACCAGCTGTGGATAGCAGAGGTGGATGTTATTATAAATACTTAATAATAAATAGTGTATGCTACAGAATAGGGAAACTTTCCTCTAATATAGCTCCACTTAGTCACTTTGTCATTCTCACTGCAGTGAAGGGGAGGGGGGGGCACACTAAAAGAGAATGCTCTCTGTACTGGCAGCATCTGAACAGGACAAAGCAAGTCCTTATTTTTCTTATCAGTTCATTCTTGGATTTGGCAGATGAGGTAAACTGATATCCACTGGATTAAATTAATCACCAAATAACACCACTTCGAACAAAGGCTAAGTTGTGTAACAAATGAATCTGTGGCTGAGCCTGTCTCAATCCTGCAAAATCTTTCTTTCGTATCAACACATTAGGGTTTGGTTGAGGCCGAGCAAGCGTGCACGATTTGGATGGTGTTACGTCCGGATGGGCGAATTCACATCTCCGCACAGCATAATGCTCTGGTTTAAATGGAAGAAATATTACCAAATCAATCTGAAAAAAAAATGGTGCTCAGGGTCTAAGTACTTAACAGCAACAGTCCATCTAGGTATGTGTATTGTTTCCATATAATGTAGTCAGTGCAATTGTAGGATTATCAAGACTAATTACAAGCTTTATTTTCACCAGTTTTTTGGCTTCACAGAAGGAGAGCATGAGATAGGGTTTTACCAAACTTCTTATCAGTTGGTAAATGGTGCCTTTCGACAATATTAAATGCTGCCTTTCTTTGCGTCTCCCATTTCCCAAGCATCTCCTGACTGCATGGTTTTGAACTCTGAGCTTAGCTGGACCCCTGGGCCCTGTCCTCTCTGGCTAAATCTGAGTACGGGAAAGTCGCTTGACTTAGGAGATAAAGTCTGCTTTGTAATGAAAAAGTCACACTCTGGTTTGGTGTCGAGTCGTGTCATTTGTGCGTTGGTGTTGAAATCTGTGCTTTCGGTGAATGTGAGGACTTCTTCACTTTGAGAAACGTACCCTGCTCAAGGGCAAAGCAGCGGGGCTCCTCCCACCTGGGGCGAGAGCCTATAACCCTCCGGTTGTGAGCTTAAGAAACCCAGAAATCCCTTTTGTTTTTGTTTTTGTTTTTTTGCTTTTGCTACGTACATGCGTCTACACATATTTACTGCATCTTTATAGAGTATTTTTCACGTTTTCTACTGGCTAGTTAGTTATACACCCAATTCACAAAACAAGGGCCAGTGTGTGGTCTGGGTATCCGCAACGCTGGCCTACACCGGTCTTCTCCCAGAACCACTGCCTTCTATTCTCCACAAGAGCCGTAATGCTAACTAGACATCTCAACACATACAATGCTGAATCAAGGTCAAGTCAATTAGGGTACAATAATAACAAATAGGATAACCTAACCTACCTGAAGACACGGTGATATTATTTTTGTACGTGGTGAAAGGTACTAGTGTACAGTATGTGTAAGCATGGCACGCTTTCATTGCAAGGGCACAATCATAGATGTTGCCCTGGCAAGGAGTTGTACTGTATGCTAGAGGGCAACAGCCGACCTCTGGCGTGCCCTCTGCATCGAACACCTACAGCTGCCCGAAAAATATGGAGCAGAGCACAAACACAGCGTAGAGGAACATCAGACACAACCCCAGCCTCCGGTCCAACTTCCAGTGATTCAGATGTACGCTCAGGACCTGAGAGAGAGAGGAAAAACAGCCATTTTGATGATGAGCGGTGAGAAAGGCCACTGAGCACTCGTTCATTTTCTGTGCAAGTGAACAGCAATGGACAGTGCATGGAGCTTCATTTGAATTCTAAGTGCTCATTGCTCATTGGTGCAACGATTAACGACCCTGTTTAAGATGGTAATTATGCCCGTTCATGACGGACAAATACCTGTACTTGTCCAGCCGCTTAAACCCTTGACCCTAACAACCACACAAGAGGAATGCAATTACTTTCAAATGAGCCCACAAGAGCTGCTGACTAAATGGTGATGACTTTTCTGCACGGGCCCTAGCCCACGGTTTTGCTCTGTTGCTTGTGGCCCAGGTCCATCTCCAGCAGCTTAAATAAAACCTACCGAAATGATGAGGAGGAGGCTCATTGAGCCCGTTTATTAAACTCTCAGGTCCAAAGCCCCCCTGTGTGTGACCCCTGACCCCTGCAGTACTCACTGTGAGCGTGACGGAGGCCAGGAGCAGGATGACAGAGTACACCAGCCCCTTGCTATTGATGAAGACCTGTCCACGAAAGGCCAGTCATTAGTGACACAGCCACACACACAATTTACGGCAATTTGAGGCAAACCACTCAACAAAATGACACCAGCTTAAATCAAACAAACAAGGATTTCACTCAATGTATTTTAAAGGGCTCTCAATTTATGTTAAAGTAGAGTAGTGTATGTTCTTGTCATCATGGGTTATCCTTTTAACCACAATGTAGGTATGCTAAGGGCTCAATTTATTAAGTTATATTTAAAAGTAACAAGAAAGTAGAGTTGGGTATGTTGTTCTCATCATGGGCTATCCCTTTAACCAGAATTTATTTACGCTACTTTACTTTAATAGCACTATGCAATTCCTACAACTATGTAAATGCCAGAAAGTCAAAATTTAAGTCAACCATACACATCCCTGAGATCAGGTGGCTAAAGAGGAGGGAAGGAGAGAGGAACAGGGTCTTACCACAGATCCGTAGTCCACCACCAGAGTGCGCAGGGCCCAGGGGAACCCCAGGCCCAGGAGGATGTCAAAAATATTGCTACCAATGGAGTTGGACACAGCCATGTCACCCATGCCTGCAATGAGAAGCATTCATTTTACAGCGCTTTGGATAAAGGCGCTATATAAAAACATAAATGCAGGCATTTAGGACAGGCCAAGGTTACCGTTACAGATGGAGATGAGAACAGTTGTGACCTACAACTAACAACATTCCCAAAAAAGGAGAAGTTATAAACGGAAATAAGAGACTTGGTTGAGGACAAGCACAGAGAGATGGGGTGAGAGTTTAAAGAATCAGACACGGAGAGGTGGCGCAGCGATCGGACGACAGGGTGCGAGACCGGGAGTGAGAAGGATTCAGAACAGAGCTGGGGAAACAAGCTCCGAAACGTGACGGTGTGAGAGCGTCTCACTGGGTCAGACGAGACAAGGGGCCAGCAGGCAGAGGGACAGGGGGCAACTGCAGGCACAGGGAGGCACAGGGAGACACAGGGAGTCACAGGGAGACACAGGGAGACACAGGGAGTCACAGGGAGGCACAGGGAGACACAGGGAGACACAGGGACACACAGAGAGGCACAGAGGGGCACAGGGAGGTACAGGGAGACACAGGGAAACACAGGGAGACACAGGGAGGCACAGAGAGGCACAGGGGGGCACAGGGGGGCACAGGGAGACACAGGGAGGCACAGAGAGGCACAGAGGGGCACAGGGAGGTACAGGGAGACACAGGGAAACACAGGGAGGCACAGAGAGGCACAGGGACGCACAGGGACGCACAGGGAGACACAGAGAGGCACAGGGGGGCACAGAGAGGCACAGAAAGGCACAGGGAGACACAGGGAGGCACAGAGAGGCACAGGGAGACACAGATAGGCACAGAGGGGCACAGGGAGGCACAGGGAGGCACAGAGAGGCACGGGGGGGCACAGATAGGCACAGAGGGGCACATGGAGACACAGGGAGGCACAAGGAGACACAGGGAGACACAGGGAGGCACAGGGGGGCACAGGGGGGCACAGGGAGACACAGGGAGACACAGGGAGACACAGGGAGGCACAGGGAGGCACAGGGAGGCACCTTGTCGGGCGACGATGAGGCTGGCCATGCAGTCAGGGACGCTGGTGCCTGCTGCCAGGAAGGTGATGCCCATGATGACGTCTGGGATGTCCAGGGTGAAGCTGATGATGGTGACCTGGGCATGGCGACAATGACACACTGCATCACCAGACCCAGGATAAGGTGCAGCTCTACAAATAGATTTATACTTATACAACTGTTGGGCTTCTTCACTTTCAACTAAACTTTTTGTAATTATTCTCATTCGTGACAATTATTTTGGTGGTCTCATATATTTAGCAATGACATGTAAATGCACTGTATTCTTTATCTGTATGTCCCATTATGATTTGACTAATTAGCTAAAAATCATGTCTTTCCGAGAGCGAATACATTAAAAGTCATTTTGACCTTTCGGCGACATTTAGCATTTAGCAATATGTTATTACTTACATCAGAGTGACTTTCTATCAAGGCATTAAGAATGTATTAGCTAAGAGGAGTGAGCAAAGCACTTCTCAAAACAAACATCTTTGGTTGGTATGACGATAGCCCAGAAACTGTTTTTGCTGAGGGGAGTTCTTAAATTTTTGAGCAGCAAAACAAAATAAAAAAATCCTGGCAAATGAAATGTATTATGTTTATCACCCATATGGCACAACTCATACACTGCAAGAGATGGATCCAAAAAGATGGATCCAACTCCATTCAATTAGCACATGTATGGACTGAATACTTAGAAATATCTCTGCTAAAATCATGAAAAATTCAAAAAGCCTGACAGCCAGCCCAGAATTTCATCCCCCCACAAAGCTGAATGAATCTTGCGCTGTGACGCCTGCAGGCGGCCATCTTGGCTCTTACCATCCACACCATGAGGTAGGAAAAGATGGCGATCCACAGCGTGGAGCCCATGAAGGTGACCATGAACCAGCGGGTCCAGCGCGGACGCACGCAGTTGGGCACAGTGCAGTACAGCAGCAATGCCAGGGGCCAGGACACCAGCCACTTCACCTTCTGACAGTGCCCCCCTGTGGGCAAGCAGAGCATGCGGTCAGGCACCCAAGAGCTCCAGCACATCAAACACCTGTATTTTGAAGAGGTTGAAACCTTCCAGACGTGGGTCAAATACGTCATTGTTTTGGATTAAAATACTGCTCTACGCTTCACTGAGCTTGCCTGGTGCATTGGAACCTACAGTATGAAATACTCTCAAAAGGTGCAGACCCCGCCCTCTGTTCCTCTTGGTTCACCCAATTGCACCAGACAAGATCAATTGAGCACAGAAAAGTATTTGAATGAATTGAAAACAATTACGTATTAGACCCAGCTCTGATTTCTTCCCTATATCTAATGTGGCTGCATCACATGCCTGTTGCATTTTACATTAACTGCATGAATGGTGGCTGATATGTCACTGAATGGTGAAGTTATTGTTATTCACCATGTTATTAATCTTAGTGTGGGAAGATTATTAGAATGCAAGAGCGCGATTGCAGTATTTCAATACTAACTGAGACTAACTGGGACTATTCTGAGAATTTTGACGAAAGAAAAGCGAAGACAAAAATGTAGGATACTGATTGCAGGCCACACACCGGGCATCTTCAGGGGACTGAATGGTGCATCATCATCATCCTCCTCCTCCTCACGCTGAGTGTTCTCCGCCTCCATGTCTCCCCCCGGCCCCCCACCCTCGCCCCTCTCCCCGGGCTCATCCAGGGGGGTCCGCTCGTTCTCCAGGGTGCCCCCGTTCTCCAGACCCCAGGTGCCACCCTCCACCCCTAAGCCCGCTTTCACTGGGGTGTCCCCTGGCCCCGCCCCACTGCCACTGCTGCCCCCGGGGCTCCTGTTCCGGATCAGCCGCTGCCTCTGAGGAGGGAGGGACCAATCAGAGCAGAGCCACACAGTACTACAATATAGAATACAGAGCAGCATAGGCCTGACCAATCAGAGCAGAGCCACACAGTACTATAGTATAAAACACAGAGAAGCATAGTGCTGACCAATCAGAGCAGAGCCACACAGTACTACAGTATAGAATACAGAGCAGCATAGTGCTGACCAATCAGAGCAGAGCCACACAGTACTACAGTATAGAATACAGAGCAGCATAGTGCTGACCAATCAGAGCAGAGCCACACAGTACTACAGTATAGAATACAGAGCAGCATAGTGCTGACCAATCAGAGCAGAGCCACACAGTCCTACAGTATACAACACAGAGTAGCATAGTACTGACCAATCAGAGCAGAGCCACACAGCACTACAGTATACAACACAGAGCAGCATACTGCTGACCAATAGAGCAGGGTGGCAGTTAACTATATAACACAGAGCAGCATAGTGCTGACCAATCAGAGCAGAGCCACACAGTACTACAGTATACAACACAGAGCAGCATAGTGCTGACCAATAGAGCAGGGTGGCAGGTAACTATATAACACAGAATGGAACAGCATTGGCCAATACAGCCACATACGTCAGACAAGACAAGGCATAACCAGGACCTCAGACATACCAAGGTGAAGGGACTCTTTTTCCCCAACATTGGATTTGTTCATTTACATTTTACATTTTTTACATTTTAGTCATTTGGCAGACGCTTTTAATCCAAAGCGACTTACAAGTGCATAGGTTCTACCACAAGTCGAAGCATCACATCCAGAACTAGGAAAATACACCTGGACTGCTGTTCTAAACATATAGTCATATAGTCATTTAATTCAGGAGGTATTTTATGGGATAAATGCTGTACATATGCCTCTAGATTATTTGTGAAAACACCTCTCTTAAGAATACAATTAAAAATCATGTCCTCACTATACTCAATGGTAGACCACAGACCACAGAGCAGTACAGTACAATATAGAACAAAATAGTACATCACAGCTGAGAGCAAAGCAGTACATCATGTACCACAGCACAGTAGTACATCACAATGCAGTAGCTTGCCAGGAATGGCTGTATATCACATCACAGGACAGAAAAGTATATTGCAGAGTTTAGTGGAGTCAGTGGGGTGACTACCGGATAGTGCTGTGCAATTAGCCTCATGTGAAGAGGGATTTAAATTCAGAAGAATAATCACCGCGGCACAGGGATTATGATTATGACAAAGGGTTCGTTTCACTGAAGTGACAGCTGTCTGCTGTGACACTCATGTAAAAAAGAGATTTATCAAAAGTCATAACAGCCAGGATTACAGCTCCAAACACCGCCTATGACAGAGGAAGTACACTATCAACTGCACCGGGGGGGTTAAACGAACAACTCCTCAGAACAACGCAATGCAATCCGACCTGGCCAGGAGTTATATTTGACTGTTGCTGCAAACTCGGACCAGAACCTGGGTGAAATGCAAAACCGTTTTGGATTCAAATACTTTTTCGACGCTTCACCGAGCTCGTCCGGTGTATTGGAACCCATGAAATTCACGCAAACTCTGGGTCCTCTTGGTCGGCTCAATTGCGCCAGGCAAGATCAATCAATCAGAATCCTGGTGTATTGGAACCCATGAAATTCACGCAAACTCTGGGTCCTCTTGGTCGGCTCAATTGCGCCAGGCAAGATCAATCAATCAGAATCCTGGTGTATTGGAACCCATGAAATTCACGCAAACTCTGGGTCCTCTTGGTCGGCTCAATTGCGCCAGGCAAGATCAATCAATCAGAATCCTGGTGTATTGGAACCCATGAAATTCACGCAAACTCTGGGTCCTCTTGGTCGGCTCAATTGCGCCAGGCAAGATCAATCAATCAGAATCCTGGTGTATTGGAACCCATGAAATTCACGCAAACTCTGGGTCCTCTTGGTCGGCTCAATTGCGCCAGGCAAGATCAATCAATCAGAATCCTGGTGTATTGGAACCCATGAAATTCACGCAAACTCTGGGTCCTCTTGGTCGGCTCAATTGCGCCAGGCAAGATCAATCAATCGGAGAAGAGTATTTGAATCCAAAACAGTGACATACAGTATTTGACCCAGGGGTCCCTCTCCTCTGAAGGGGTCCCGCCCGGGGAGCAGCACCTCGTTGATGAGCATGCGTCCGGCCATGCTGAGGCGGGTTCTGGGGGAGAAGTGCTGGGTGATCATGATGCGCAGGCTGGCCTCGGAGAAGGAGAACTGGTGCGGGTGCAGGCTGAAGAGCTCGTCCACCATCAGCACTGGGGACTCCTGCCCGGGGTGGTGGCCTGTAGGGGGCGCAGCGGCACACAGAGGAGGGCCATTAAACTGTGACTCAGCCCTGGGCACAGACACATACACGTACAGACCAGACCAGTGACCAAACAGTACTGCAGTGAGTACAGCGGGCACTGCTGACACATTGCTCAGAATTTAGGACAGGAGTGTAGACGAACACACACACACGCATACATAAAAAACTGTTTTACAGATACTGGATAATTTAACGTGGGCCGGCCAAGTAGCAGATCCCTCTAAAGAGCTTGTTTTCTGTTTTTAGTGACCTGCTCGATGGTCTAATGCTGAATCCAGATTGGGTCAGTGTTGAGTGCAGGCTACAGCTGGGGTGACGGTCACAAATATGTGATTAGAATGTTCTCAACCGAACATTCTAATGCTGATGTAACAATCACTACTGGTGATTGAAAGCAATGGAGTTCTAGAACGCTGACTTAGAATTTTGAGAAAAGAAAAACAACATTCCAAAAAAACCTTACTCTTCAAGGGGTTAAGATGAGTGAATATTTGTCCATGGCATCATCTAAGAACAGAAAGTAATAATGGGCAGAGGGTTGTCCCTGTATCACTGCACAGGAGCCACCCTGCGAGCGGGTCGTAGGATGAAAAGCTGGCAGCTGGCAGGACACACTGCAGACGAGATGCATGCGTATCCACACTCTCCTGAACTGACAGGTGTCCCTGCATTGATGTGTAGCACAGGCTAATGAATATGGCAGCGTATTCCAGATCAGGAGATAAAACTAATATAAAAACAACAATTGTACAGCAACAGGAACCATAGAAAGCAGCACAGAAAATCAGCTGCATGAAAGGACAGACAGCATGACAGAAGGACAGACTGACAGCGGTAGAGGCATATACACACATACCTGACAGACAGCAGTATAAAGAACCACCAGTACAGAAACACAGCTGGATGGACAGAAAGACAGATAGTCAGAAAGACAACAGGCAGTAGAAACATACCTGTGTAGACAGGCAGACAGACATCAAGGGGCATAGAACAGGGGCAGACGGAGACAGACATAAAAAAAGAGGACAGGGAGTAGATTGGCAGTTGATTGACCAATGAGAGACTGACCTTTCCTCAGCAGCACCATGGAGGTGTCACAGTTGGTCCCGCCCTCTCCCACCGCCCCGTCCCGGCGCCTGGCGGTGACCAGGCAGGGCTGTCCCGGGCCCCCACAGCGCCTCTCCACAAACCCCCAGATCTGAGTGTTAAACCTGCCGGGCGTAACCATGGCGATGGTGTTTAATCAGCACGTCTGCGAACTTCCCTCCGGGCCACTGCGGTTCGCGATTACAGCAATGTAGCCATTCATAAATACGCATGTCCTTTACGGTGATTTATGTCACGATGGCAGCGCCTACATTTAGTCATTGTTTGATCAGTTCTCAACTTCATTTATACATTTTCTGTGAGGCGTTCAAAGTAAATATGCTTATATTTGTGTGAAAACTCAACCCCATTAGAGTACTATTTACCAAACATTGAAATATTCCTTCGTTTCGTATATGACATAGTATTTTTGTGGTCAAGTCTAGTGCTCATTGACTAAAATACATGGGGTTAGGTTTAAGGACATTGTGTCTCTTCACAGAAACAGTGATTGGGCAAAAGCACTGTACACTCACTTCATGATGAGAATGTAGATGCCATACATGGATATCAGGATGATTGTCTCCCACCTGCGTTGAGGAGATAAACACATTCAGACAGGGAGGCGTGGCTGTAGTTGTCTTATCATCATGTCCAGGTTTTAAAGGACCCATTTTCAGCAATACAGGCTGCTTATAGTCAGACTTCATGAGCTACACCTTGTACTTTTGCTGGCTGGCAGACTGACAGTCAATCATCATTTCGCTATGGTGAAGAAAATGTTTAGATGGGTGAAAATCCATGGTTGATGAATGAACCTACTTCACCGTTCAAGAGCATTGAGGATTAGGACTATGGCCAGTTTTAGACAAATGCTTAACTTTCCCATTATTAAAAGCAACCCTTTTAAAGATGAAATGATGGTATTTCAATCCAGTGATATGTTATGACTTTAGAAGCTAAACCAAAATAGGAGAATAATTCTTCCTTCTATGTCTGTAGTAACACTCACCAAATAACTTTCTCATCATAGATAACCTGCAAAAGAATAAAACAAACAAAAGAGTCATTTACTGTGCAGCTCTTATAGCTCAATCCTTTCCAAAAAAGATAACATAGTTATTTAAATAACTACTGTAAACTAATAAAAAAGATACGGTTATATTACAGTTATATAATTCTTTTATTGTGCCATCATCATGATCTCAATAGCTGTGGGAGAAATGACTACTGACAAAAATGAAAAAATTATAATCCCACTGATAATAAATAACTGTCACACAGAACTGTACCAGGCCTCACCAGTATCAAGGCCAGCACAGAGAAGATGTAGTACAGGCAGTCTCTGAATAGCGGCCACCAGGTCAGGTAAACAGTCTGAAAACAAAGAGGGACTCGGTGATTACACCGTGCACAAACAACTCCCGACTCAAATTGGATATCTTCACAGTAAACCCCCGACCGTGTGAATGTGTGAAATTACAACATTCAGCGCTGGTGGATTATTAATGACAATAGGAATGAATGTGAACTGAAAATCCTTTCCCTTGCCGTTATCATAAGTCAGATGTGATTTGCGAGTTCGTACAGTACAGTACATGCTGTTCTTGTTCCCTCCCCGAGTTTGGTTTAAGAGGGAAATAGAAAAGTGTCATACTGTAATAAGTTATTTGTTAAGGCAGGATGCCATTTCTCTGTGCACTGCCTGTCTGTTCTTTATACAGCATATTCATACAGAGAACAACAACACCTCTCCACCCAGAGGGTCCAGAATCTGACTGCCTAATCAAAGCTTTGAGGGCAGTGCTGTTGGCTGTCCGAGGGCAAGGATACCTGTCCAGCAAAGATTCCACACACGCCAATGATAACCAGGATATTGAACACGGCAGACCCTACAATGGTACCCACGCCCAGGTCTCCCTTAGTGATGAACACACCTGAGAGAGAGAGAGAGAGAGAGAGAGAGAAGGAGGGAGAGAGCGAGAAGGAGAGCGAGAGATGAGGAGAGAAAGAGAGAGTGAGAGAGAGGGAGGGAGGGAGAGAAAAAGAGAGAGGGGGAGGGAGGGAGAGAGAGAGGGAGGGAGAGAGAGAGCAAGGGAGGGAGAGAGAAAGAGAGAGGAGAGAGAGGGAGGGAGGGAGAGAGATGAGAGAGGGGGGAGAGAGAGAGTGAGAGAGAGGGAGGGAGGGAGAGAGAGAAAAAAGAGAGGGATAAAGAGAGAGAGATAAATAAATGATAAATGAGAGGCCCTGTTGCATTCACACAAGCGACTCCCAGGCCTGGTCTTGGGAACCATCTACAGTACATGTGCTGGTTTATATTTAAACCACTCTTAATTAATTAGGTTTGACTGAGTGCATAATTCAGTGTTTATCTGGGGTGAAAATCGCAACAGTTTCTTGCTTTGAGTAATTTGTGGAAGAAATATTGGATGCCTGGTGTGCTAAAACATAAAGCAAAGGCTGTCTCCACTGATTACACTAATTAAATACTGATTCAATATTACTTCTTCAATTAATTGTCCCAGACCCAGTGACAATTGACTGACACAAATGTAATGAATCCAAATCAATTCAATACTATTAATTTGGATTGTCACAAGTCAAATTTTTTGTTACTATATAAACGTATATATATTTTCAGAGCACCATTCTCAGAGTAGCATTAATGAACCCAGGACACGTGAAGACCTGGAGTGGCACACGCTGCCATGCAGTCGATGCCATTTCACAGTCGCTGTTCTCCGTTACGGTCGCCTGACATTTCGCTGAATCAAGCTGATTGACAGCCAATAGAATGGAGCAGGTCTCTTTCGGCTCCCGCTCCCGAGGGTTAAATTAATACGAACACTGATCCTGTTAATCCTGCTGATCCCTGGTGAGTACATTTATGATGATTATTGTTTACATTAGCTTCGCAGCAGAAAAGAGCACGTGTGTCTGGGACAGAGGCCACCCTGTCTCATATGAATAAGCCCCATGCTGCTGTAATTATTACTGTCATTAATTCACCTCCCCATCTCAATACCCAACCGCACTTAAAGCTGCCTGCACTGACATCTGCTGGGAATCTATGGAACTGCACCATTCAGGACAAACGTTAATAAAGGTTCCAATGAATTACGATAGAAAAGCGATTCAAGAATGAACTGAAGCATTGCCCATTGTTGTGTCATGATGAGAGTGTGATGTCATGTGCTAAACTGACCAATCAGTGAGGTGAAGAGCTCTGGTGCCGAGCTGCCAGCTGCCATGAAGGTTGCCCCTGCAACGTCCTCACTGAGCTGCAGGTTCTACAGGAAGAAATGAGGGGTTAACAGACAAAGACACTGTACATACAGAGAGAGAGAGAGGGAGAGGGGGGGAGAGATATAGGGGGAGAGAGAGGGAGAGAGATAGAGGAAGAAAGATAGAGATAGAAATAGAGGAGAGAAAGATTGAGATTGAGATAGAGAAAGAGAGATAGAGATAGAAGGAGAGAAGGGTAGAGAGAGGGAGAGAAAGAGGCAGAGAGAGATGGAGAGGGATAGAGAGAGGGAGAGGGAGAAAGAGCATGATAGAGACACAGGGAGAGAGAGACATTGGGGCGACATGGCTCAGGCAGTAAGAGCAGTCGTCTGGTCGGAGGGTTGCCGGTTCGATCCCCCGCCCGGGCAGTGTCGAAGTGTCCCTGAGCAAGACACCTAACCCCCAAATGCTCCTGACGACCTGGTCGGGGCCTTGCATGGCAGCCAATCGCCGTCGGTGTGTGAGTGTGTGTATGAATGGGTGAATGGAGAAGCATCAATTGTACAGCGCTTTGGATAAAGGCGCTATATAAATGCCTGCCATTTACCATTTACCATTTGATAGAAATAGAGGGAGAGAGAGAAAAATAGCAAAACTGAGATAGAGATAGAGATAGAGAGATAGGTAGATAGAAAAGGAATGGTAGGGACAGGTTAGATGATGTGAAAAACACAGTTCTCTAACCTGCCCCCTGAGAGGAAGGGGAGGAGAGGTTAATTCACACAGACATTGCCTAAATACAGAAAAGACAGAGGGAGAGAGGTGAGCACAGAGACAGAATGTATAAATACATCTGCAAAGAGAGGAGGCCGAAGCAGGTTAGCACAATGGGAAAACCAAAACAGCATCACAGTATCTTTTTATCCTATCATTAGGGTAAAAGTAGAAAAATAAAAAATAGATTGATTAAAAAATAGAAATAGATTGATTCATGTTTGCAGATTGAGCAGAAGAGAATAGATTGTGCAGCATATTGTGCCAAACCCACCCTACAGCATGTCTTACCTTGTATTTGCACGAAATGAAATGTGAGAACAGGAAATGGGCACCATCAGAATTCAACAGGGGCAAACTACCACACTACCAACGGCAATTTAGGAGAGTGTCTAGTGCACTGGTTCTCAAACTTTTTTAATATCAGGACTCAAATTGGAAATACTTTTTAAATGAGAAATGTAGCACCTTTTAGGGACCCATCCAATACACATACTAGCAGAGGTTATTGGACTTCAGACACATTCTGAGACCTACCTCATATACACCCATAGTTTAAGAAATGCTGGTCTAGTGTAACAAGTCGGGCACAGCACATTCATTGCAAACAGAATGAGGTCCAGGGCATGCATTTTGCAATAAAACATTCCTTGAAAGGAGCTTATAGATGCATACCATTGTGTGAATATCAGCAAAGAATGTCAAATTACTCAAATGAGCATTGCCTTGAGTCAATAACGGACAAAACTGGAGCAAAGGCCTGCATTGCATTCTGCGTCCATAGTCTTGCGGTCAATGTTCTTTTAAGAGCGTCTGCTACGTGAATAAACAAATAATGAAAGTCGATATGTCTAATGCCAACCAGGCACCATGAAATCCTGGATAAAATGTTAATTTTTTAAAATTGATAATGAAAAGGCCTAGTTCCCACCTCTGAGATTTTCTCCAAAGAGGGGACAAAGTAGTCATCACAGACGAGTGCGAGAGCGTAGAACATGTAGATGGCCTGGAAGAGAAAGAGTAGAGTGTGTGAATACCTTTAGCGGGTAACAGACAGACTTCAGCGACCGCTAACAACATGTTTATTGCCGTATGGTATTTACCTTACAAAAGCTATTCAAAAATTCGACCTAGTATCAAAGTGGCTATCATTTAAATGCATACATTCCTTTAAGACAGCTTCCAGCAACGTAACAGCAAAGTTCACTTTTGTTAAACAAAGAAGGCAACTGAGGCTAATAATACAGGGGCAATGTACAGTGCATTATGCAATAGGCATATCCATGCACCATTTGAATGTACAAGAGCATCGCTCACACAAACTGGCCCGCAGGTAAACGTGTCTCTTTTTCTCCTAATTACAGACGGGACGTGAAGCGGCATGTGTGAACCGCCTGCTGTTTCCCGGGTCCCTAAGGGGGGGGGGGGGGGGGGGGGGGGGGGGGGCGCTGTCTGTGGGAGAGTTTTGGGACTTCAATTCAATTTAATTCAATTCAATTCAATTCAATTTTGTTTGTATAGCGCTTTTGTACAGAGATCTCAGGAGGAGCCCGGCTACAGGGGAATACCCTATAGGTTGAGACGGTAACATTAGATGTACTAAACTAGCAGGCGCTCTCTGAAGTCCACAGGTCTGGAGGTCAGACGGCAGGGGGGCGAACAGCTCCAGGGGGAGGGCGGTTGGAGGTGCTACTCCAGCTCGGCGGGGACACTCACACAGAGCACGTGCAGCAGCACCGCGCCGCGTCTCCGCTGCTCCTTGGTGAAGATGTCCTGCGGGAACTCGTGTATCGCTGTGGGGGGGGAACGAGACGTCCGCGTTACTCACCGCCCCGCCACCACACGTCACAGTTCCAGGCTCAGGATGCCCTTTCCCTCTGTCCGCATACGTCCCTTCACCTTTCCCTCTCTGTGTCTCTCCTCCTCTCTCTCACGCTCTCTTTCCCTCCCTATCTTTTCATCACGTACCTTTCCCTCTCTCCGCATACATCTCTTCACCTTTCCCTCTCTGTGTCTCTCCTCCTCTCTCTCACTCTCTTTCCCTCCCTCTCTTTTCATCACGTACCTTTCCCTCTCTCCGCAAACATCTCTTCACCTTTCTCTCTCTTCCTTTCTCTCTTTCCCTCCCTGTCTTTTCATCATGTACCTTTCCCTCTCTCCGCATACATCTCTTCACCTTTCTCTCTCTTCCTTTCTCTCTCTCCCTCCCTGTCTGTTCATCACCCCCTTTCTCTCTCCCTCTCCGTCTCATCATCTCAACGCTCATCTCTCTGTCGGCTCTTGCATTCACTGTGCTACGGTTCAGACTAAGCGACAAAGGAATTTGAAGATTGTTCAGACACAGAGGTGGAAAAACAGTGATGGCTTCAATGTAAAGATGAAAACAGCTTTGCCGGCACTGACAAGAGAAGCCAAGCTATTCACATAGCCCGATGTCCTCAGATGGCACACAGCAAAACAATGGTAGTATATTCACACAGGCTTTACTAGCCCATCCAGGTAGATTAAACAAAGAAAGGGGGTAAAAATAGAAGCAAGATAAGTAAAGAAAATAATCTTTAGACTTAAACCCAGCTCACAATTATCACCAACGCACACAGCCTAATCCCTTACTAAAAAGAAATTCAGAATATTTTGTGTCTCAAACCTTCTTGCCTGTTCCCCACTCAAATTAAAGTTTGTAGTTAATGCTCCAGTATGTGATACAGTATAAGCCCTTACTGCAGTCAGCTGTATGAACGCACAGAACCGCAGCACAGCCTGGATCGGCTGGAGAAATTCAATCACCCAAAAATAAAAATGATGAAGATATTTTTTTTAAATGATGATATTTAAAAAAAATATCCAAAGTGTGACACACTATATGAACTATTAGGCCAAACATGACAATATGTAATTGCAGTAAATGGCAGTGAAGTATGGGGGTGACTTTTTTGGTCAATTGGACGAACACTGAAGTTCTTGCTTGCACAGTATATTAGCGCAACAAGTACAGAGAAAAATACATATGGGTAGAATTAGGCTGGTATCCGCAATTAATTTACATCAAAAAGGACTGATTTAATAACAACACAGTCCTCACTTCTGTTGTTAGAGAATCTCTGACAAGCTAAGAGCTGAGTGGAGAAAAGTCCCCTCTCCCCTGGCTGCGGCTGACAGCACCTAACATCCACTAACAAACAGCTGCCTCAGGACAGAGTAATAACCACACAACAGCCCAGAGCCAAACACATTACTCAACAACAGAAACAAAATGACTTATAGGGACACACACACACACACACACACACAAGCCAAACAACAAAGGAAACGGCATGCCCTGCTCTCTGAGAACACACTATCTAACCACCGTGAAGAATGATAAAAAAATGTAATTTGACAAGTTACGAGCACAGCTTACACAAGCAAACGCCAGCAGAACAGGCCGCACAGATGTGGCAGGCTGCCCCCATTTGCAATTTCCGAGAGACAGCGCCTAATTTCCTTACCAAACGTGAGCCGTACACAGACACAGGAGCCTACCCAGTACTCCCGAAATAATGAAGAATATCTGCCCTGACTTCCAGAGCCCCCCGGGGGGGCCACGCCGCCCTTCCCCCTGGGGGAGGACTGGGTGATTGGCAGCCCAGTATGAGTGACAGCAAGCCATGTAAAACACGTTTTTTTTACTTGTTATTTTATTAAGATTTAAAAAAAATAAGTTGCAGGTAATCGGTTTTCCATCGTTATTTTAATTTAACACCACCATTTTGTTCTGGTTGTTAAGTTGCTGTATTTAAGCTCATGCAGTGAGTATACCTATAACTGACGCCATACCAGAAACTTCAGTTTCACTCTTGACGTATATGTTTTTTAAAGCTATTTATTTGGCACCTGCATTTTAAAGAGGAAGAGAAAAACACAAAGGAAAAGGTTACAAATGTAGCATGAAATCTTCAGGCACCAACACTACAGTCACTTCCTGTCACAGATGGCTTCAACTATCGCCCACTAAACTTGCTCACTTCCACTTATTTCTCACTCACTGATACTGTGTTTATAAAAAGAATGTTCCAGAGCATTCCAGCATTTAATCAAACCACGTGTCAACCAATTATCCAGACTGCACCATCCCAATCATGTACATTGATAAAGTAATTACCACCAATTAAGCACAGGCAATGATTGACAGCAATGTGTCCAGACAGCACATTAAATTCAGTCCAATTATCTTGGACCACAGACATTTGGCAATATTTTTAATTAGTGCAGCAGATGTACGTTTTTGCAGAGGGAATGAGAGAATGAGAGCAGTTATATAACATTTACCTTGAACAAAAAAAGTTGAATAAGTAAACAGCATTCATTAAAAATGACTGATAACATTTTATCAAATTAAATTAAAAGCTCTACTACATACCACTGTTGTAATGTGTGGTTATTTGCGTTACTGTCATCTTCCAGCCAGCTTTGACTAGTCTGGCCCTTCTCCACTGACCTCTCTCATGAACAACACATTTCTGCCCGCAGAACTGCTGCTCACTTATTTTTTCGCACCATTCTCTGAACCAGTCGGCTGAACCAGTGCCTGATATAAACGTGCAAGCTGTTCAATGTCATTGCAGTGTTCATGGATTCTGTTGCCACAACTTTCAAACCACCAGATCATGTCAACCGGTTTTCTGGCACAAGGGGAAGTCTTACTAACAGACAAGAACTTTGCTCTGTAATCATGCTGCTGAAAATTAGACAATGTCAAAAAACACTCTCCTGATAGTGGCCACAAGCTTACAGAAATTACTTCACTAAACAATACTCGAAATAGCACAACGTGGGCATTTGAAGTTATATGCACTGAATTGGCCAACAAGCTTTTAAGGATGTCTATAATAAGCTTTGGCATACAGAATATGTTGGGCACAATTGTACTCACACAAGCTTAAATCAAGTTTAAAATCACCATCTCTCACAATCGACAAGTCATTCTCAGTAGTAAGCAAGAAAAACATTCAAATCTGTGATCAGTTTCCTTTGAAGAACAAATAAAACGTGTTTAAATATAATTGTCTTTCCCATCTGTTGATCACAGATAGCCCATCGCTTGTTTTGATCAGTTCTTGAATGTTGATTTTATGCAAAGCTTCTAAGCAAAGCTTTTTCTGGTTGATTTACGGTTAAACTGCAAGTTTTGCCAAACAAATTAAATCTGCCTGTGTTCAGTGTACCAGGCGAATACTTCTGCATTTGTTCTTTAAAATAAATTATTTTTATTTTAGTAATGCTCCATCTATCTTCACACTCCCCCTCATATTAGGTCAACTAATTATTTTTATAGGTCACGATTTGCCACTCAATTGTATAATTAGTCACTCGACTGCACCGCTCAAGAGCCCACAGGGACCCTTGCGAGATAAAACATTTAAATAAGGTTTAAATGCCGGTCACGTGATCGAGACCGACTGGTGTCTCTGCTTTCGGGGCTTTGTGGAAGTTCTGCTTTGGCAGCTCATCAGCATCCACTGGCATTCCCCCCATTGCTGTACTCACATTTACATCCAGAGGACACTTTTATCAACAGCAACTCACACAGATTACACAGGGGGCAGCCTGTAGCCTAATGGCTAACTAACATGACTGGGACCCGGAAGGTTGGTGGATCAAGCCCTACAGAAGTGTTGCCATGATAAGATCCATGCAGCTGTTGGGCCGTTGAGCAAGGCCCTTAACCCCACATTGCTCTAGAGAGGATTGTCCCTTGCTTAGGAGACAATCCTCCACTGGAGCAATGCAGGGTTAAGGGCCTTGCTCAAGGGCCCAACGGCTGTGTGGATCTTATTGTGGCTACACCGACCTTGCGTGTCCCAGTCATTTACCATAACCGCAGTTTTGAAACAGCTGGCAGCTGGTTGACCAGTTCAGACCAGCTCCCAGCTTGATATGGTTCAGCTGGTTTACCAGTTCAGACCATCTCCCAGCTTGACGTGGTCTAGCTAGTTGACCAGTTCAGACCAGCTCCCAGCTTAAATTGTTTCACCACTTCAAGCTCATTGAAATCAGGCAGCCTGATATTGGTTTAGAATTGACAGAGAGAGGGACAGAGTGAGAGAAAGAGAGAGGGAAAGACAAACAGACAGAGAGAGAGAGACAGAGAGTGGTACTGGGGTGGGGTGGGGTGAGGAGTTGACAGGGGACCTTGTTTAGGTGGCAGGGTGACACCGGCTGGAGCCTGCAGCTCGTTAGAGACTTCTGAGCCCCTAATTGCCATGCTGGTCCTGATGTGCAGCCCACAGACTGAGAGACTTTGCCCAATCTCCCTCTCCCTCACACACAAAACACATCCCCAGCCAGACTGAGTCATAATGTGCGCACACACACACACACACACACACACACAGGAACACACACACGCATACGCACACACACACACACAAAGGAACACACACACATACGCACACACACACAGGAACACACACACACCACACTCATAGGCACATACATCCACACACGCACACACACACACATTCATACACACACACACACACACGCATACACGCACACACACACATACCACACCATACATTCACACACACACACACACACACACACACACACATGTACATACACACAAACACACAGACACAGACACCCCACCCCCCACACACACGCTGTTCACCTTGTAACCAGCTCCTGGCGGTTGTCAGTGCAGTACATACGCAGGGAGACCAGCATGATGACCTTTAGCACTGGGTGTGGGCAGAGGGTTCACACAGGCAGTTCGCTCCGCACAAATGAGGCGTCAAGGAGTCGTCACCCTGGCAGCGGTTTCAGCAGGCACACAACCACGCAATACCGCCGCCTCACATCACAGCTAATGCTTTATAGCACCTTCTTTTTTAGCACTATTGTCTTACGCCTCTGTTTTTGGATCATGCCTGTTTAACTGGAGTGGGCACATCCACAGGCCCATCCTCAGGTGCAGCTGTTCAAATTTGGAAAGAGACCAAACCACAATACACAGAGGGTCCTAATTCCCTTGTGCTGCACAGTGGCAGGACGGGGAGAGTGCGCTGGATTATCCACGGTCAAAGAAGAGGAATTAAGTGCAAGGACTGGCGCCGAGCCCCAAGATTAACCGATATGGCTTAATCGCCAGGGCGTGGTGTCAGTTCACTTGCCTTGCCAGAGCGGCACAAGAGATCCCTGACGCCCCTCTCTCTCCCTTTCTCCCTCCCTCCCTCTTGAGGGGCCGGTTTGAGGAACGCACATTCACTCAGCCTTCCAGGAACATCCACACTGTGGCTGGGGAGGGGGAGAGGAACTGTGGGAAAATCCGTGTGTCAGAAAGATAGGGAGAGATTGAGCGGGGATAGGGGTCTCAGGAGACATTGTATACGCATATGTTTACTGAACGCACGCATTTGTGTGTGCGTGTGTAAGAGTGCATTTCTGTGTGTAAGTACAGTTTGTGAGTGTGTGTGTGTGGGGGGGGGGTTACATGTGTATAAACATGTGAGGGTGAATCCCTCTGAGCATGCACATTATGGCTCATTTCAAAACCAGGCTGCTTTCCTTTTACATGAAATTAATATAATATTATAACATCTCATTCAAGATAACATTCAACGTTCCATTTTTAATGTTAAGCAATATTTGAAACAGTAATATTTCCACAAAAACACAGGCTGCAGCCCAGATTTAAATGCAAAGGTCCTATTGGTCACCCGTGGCAACTGGCTAGAAGGTTCTTCTTCCAAACGGCTGTTCTACCTCCATAATCTGATTTTAGTCAGGTAAGCTCAGCTTTACCAAGGGACGCCTCACACAACACTTCCATCACTCCATCACTTCCACCCCCCCCAAAAAAAAATCTCCCCAGTGCTGGAATTTCTGCTGGCGACCCCCATCCCCCTTATACCCCTGAAATTGCATCCTAACTGTCAGCATCAATTCAACGCCGAAGAATGGGGCTCATATATAGGTTTTGACAAGTTGCCTCAGTCTGACACAGCAGTTGCCATGGAGACCCTCTCCCAGGGGCTGCCATTGGCCCCCAGGATGTTGACAGGCAGCGGCGGGGAGCCAATTGCAGCGGCCTGGATGGCAGGAGAGGGGGGGAGGGCGAGCACTCATACGACGCAGAAACGTGGACAGAGGGCTACTCTGGGGACTGCATGTGAAATGTGAGGGGAGGGGGGAAAAAAATACACATCAAAAGAGAAGCGCATTTCTCAAAATAGATTCTTTTGCTCGGCGTCCTTGGGAGAGCTGGTGTCGGCTGGGCTTCTGCTTTGTGGCTGTGCCCTCTCTCCCCGTCTCCGTGAGAGGCTTTTGTTACTGAGCGCGGGGAAGGTGGCTTGATTGATTGGACCGGCTTTTATGTGATTTGATGCAGTCAGCGGGACCTGCCAGGCCCCCTCTCTCTGAGTCACGCCAGAGAGACTCGGTTTCCGCCACTGGCATTTGGGGGGGAACGTTGGACATTTTGAGGATGCGTCGAAAAAAAAAAACCTACCAGAAATCAGAACCAGTCTGTGACCTCTGTCCTCTAAACCCCAAACTGGGTGAGGCTCCACACGTGGAGTTAGCCCAACAATGAGCTAATCCTATTCTCCGTAAAACATTACGCAAGTGTGAGTTATCAATACAGAAATAAGCCCAGGTTGATGAATATCATAAGCTTTAATAAGTATGAGTTATCAATACAGAAATATGCCCAGGTTGATATATATGCATAAATCAGGGCTGATGGCAAAGCCTATCTGTCTGTCTGTCTGTCTCCACTGCCATCTATCCAAATCCCCAGTCCGAGCTCAAGAAGGACAGCGCAGCACTGATCCCGAATCAGTTGCATGATTTTGCATGGAGTGATTGAGGTGAGGATTATGGGCTGCGTTCACAGATCCAGGATCAGCCCCTGAGTGCGCAGAGGGTCACGAGGGCAGTGGCGGGCGGGTGGATCAGATTGAAACAATAGCAGATTCAGCTGCCGTCACACCGCTCCTCTGCCCTGTCTTGGCAGATTGAGGCTGGACTGTCGTGTAGCGGCTGATCCAATAATGTGTGGGGAAGGGATCAGAAAAGGGACGGCAATATAATCTCTCCGTAAGCATGGCTCTCAATCCATCCACATCAGCCCGCACAATAAATAAAGACAGGAGAGCCACTGCCTGTTGGACAGAGGACAGGGATGCAAGAGAGTCCGTGTGAAATCTTCAAACACGGTTATACCTGGCTGAAAAAAACTGCTCAATCTAGGGTTTGAAACAGCTGGTAGCTGGTTGACCAGTTCAACCAGCTCCACAATCAACGTGGTTTGACCAGCTCAAGCGGTGTTTTGAAACAGCTGGTAGCTGGTATTTCAAACTGGTCATAGCTGGATTTTACACCAGGGTAATAAATCACAGCAGTTTTCAATGCCAACACCCCCCTATGCAACGGGCATCATTTTCAAAGCAGAAACTGAGAATCCCCTCACACAAGTGGGCGATCTGTCAGGGAAAAGGTACGCTTTTCAGGTAGACTCACGTTGCAGGAGCAGAATTTAACCAAGCGCACATGCATTATTGCTGAAGGGGCTCCGGGCAGCCTGCAGTGACCTGTTTCTTCTGCACAGCAGTTCAGCGAATTCACGTTCTCGGTGCTCTCCATGAGAACAGCGTACATCTGCAGAAGGTACTGCTGCAACCTATCCTTTGCTCCCCTCTCCCCTCGGTTCAGCTGATCCCAGACCTGTGACTAGTGAAATAACAGCCGACTTTAAGTGCATGTGCACTGCTCATCTGTTCCAGGGCTGATCTGAGGTCAGCCTTGTTAAGGAGTTGCAGAGGAGCAGAGTGCATGGTACAACAAACCTGTCCAAGATTTCTCCGTTTGCTCTAACCCACGTGGTCACTGGTGTCCCTCACCCTCTCTCCACTCTAATCCTAGCGTGGCTGCATCTTCTTACGTCACAGCGCAGCACAATGAGTACACAAAGGAGGCGAAAGCCGCACGTTATAATCCTAGGTGGGGAGGCTCTCTGGCCCACCATGATTAGAGATGAAGCAACGCACAGTGTAGTGTTCAGTGTTAAATCACAGGGTATATACACTATGGCCAGACGGGGCTCAATTAACACTGGACGTGTTACTTTGCAGAGACCCGCTCATGTTTTGGTTACAGCTATCGAGGCACCGACCAAGTAAAGCCTATCCTTCCTCACTAGAAATCTGCAGTGCTGCAGTCAGTAGTCTAGCTGCCTTCTGTTACAATGGGAAATTTGTTCGTGACAGAGACGTCTTCTCTCTCTGACCACTTTGTGATCTGAAGAGGATGGGCAGAGGATTTGCCACATGCTGCTCACTCTCTCTTTCTCTCTCTCTCTCTTTCTCTCACTCTCACTCTCTTGCTCTCTCTTTCTCTCCCTGTCTTTCTCTCACTCCCTCTCTCTCTTGCTCTCTCTCTCCCTCTCTTTCTCTTTCTCCCCTTCTCTCCCTCTCCTCTCTCTCCACCCCTCTCTCCCTCTACAGCAGCTCCTGCCCATTTTCCTTCAGCACATAGAGAATCGACTCCTGAGATCAGTCCTCCAGGACAGATTTAGTTTTATCGCACCCCCCCCCCCCCCCTCACGCTTCGCACAGATTGATTGAGACACTAATAGTTTGTGACAATGGCATTACAGCAGGCAGACTGAACCTGCATAAACCTGGGAGCACAATAACTTCAGCAGAAAGGAGGCAATTCATGTGCCTGGATAAGCAGAAATGGGTGTGGGGGGGGTAAAATAGTAGACAGAAATCTGACACTGTACGAGGCGGGGGGTTTGGTTATGTTATACTGGGCAGGGTGCTTTCAACTGTATTTTAGGTAGAAATGAACCTAGTAATAGTAGGAAGGGGGACATGTTTGGTTCAGGGCCAGATTATGAACTGAATCAAGCCGGCACGCATGTGGAACATGGCAGTTGAGGGACTTTCTCTTAGTGCAGTTACTGTGCCTACCTCACAGTGTCAGTTATGGCTTACATTGTGTCAGTTGTCAAATTGCCTGCTGTTTTGCCCGGGGTTAGCAAGTACTCAATGTTTATCTGTTTCCACACTTCTGATCTACCTGCAGGATTGCACCCTTTCCAAATTTGGCATTACAAACTGGGAGAGGCTAAATTGGAAATGACAAGTTATATTTAATAATTTATTAGTCAGGTACATTCCCCTGTCCTCAATCTTCTTTCAGGCAGTACCAAGTCAGGAGTAACTGCAGCAGGCCCATCACCTTTTACTCTATGTTTTACAAAACCAGCAATGACCTGTTGGCTTTGTGATCAATGCTACAGTGTATACAGTTCATCCCCTTCAAATCACAAAGAAATAAAGACAATTAACTAAACAATAGGTTTAGTACAAACTGCTATTAGTAAAACTAAATAAGTAAAATGTTCAGGAAAGGACTTTTTTTAACACTTACTCGTCTTACCAAATACAAAGTAAATAATATTTAGGTGAAAAAATATCTTCTGAGACACCACAACATCTGTGGAAAGTTTCTTCTGTGTAAACACCCTTCACATCCAATGATGTGAAATGATTTGCTGCTTCTAAAAAGAGGCTTCACCACTCTGACAGTCTTTCACACCAGACACACATTTCATGCTGTGTAAAGGCAACTAATTGCAACACAGGCAAAAAAAACCTCATAGGGTGCATCTTTGTGTATTTAAAAAAATGGATACAAAATACATTTGTTCAAAGAGTGTCTGTTAGCTATCTTGTCAGGAATTGCAGTAGGAATGGCTGATTACATTTTGAAATAACATGAAAGTGTAGCACCATTCCTATTTCAATCAATCATTAGTTGGAATTTGGTGTGCAAAATAATTATTGAACAATTCTGATGCAGTTAAAGGTCAGGATTTTATGGGTACTCTTTTTTGCCCTGCATTGGCAGCACACAAGCACATTTTATAGACAGACGCAGTTACCTATGGGGTCAATGGGGAATGGATCACGTAGCTGAAAGCAACAGAAATCCACTTGGATCAGGACAGCAGTTAAAGAAGAAACTAGATCCTAAATTATAGCAAGCAAGCTTGACAATGGGAAGGCAAGGAAGAGAAACAAATTTAAAATTCACAAATACATCAAAGCTTACACAAAAGACTGAATCCCGATCCTAAAATTAGACATGGTGTGAGGTATGAGAAAGAGAGAGAAAGAGAGAGAGAGGTTTCAGGGAGGAACGAGGTATTAATGTATTACATTTTAGGCAGAATCTCAGACATCCACTAATGAACCAGCTTTCTTAACAATCCAAAAGCTGTTCATTCCATCATTCCATGCCTGGCGTGTTATTGTTGGGAATGGCTATTATTGTCATTGTTGCCTTTTTGTCATCAAGGCAATTAACACGCATTGTTCCCATTTTAAACGACGCACTATTTTTGGCAGCTGTGATGAATCGCTCCCTCGACAATTCAAAGGTCTCCACAGACGAGTAATCTGAAATATGTTTGGACAAAGATTTTTTTTTTACCCCGACAATGGTGAATTAATCTCAGTGGAAACCAATAATTCTTTGATTTCACTGCTCCGTCATCTTTACAGGCCGTAAATAAATAATGCATAAAGCAATCATTATCGGCACCTCTAAAAATAAAGACACCGCAGCTCTATTTTTTCCCTGCGTGCATTACTCCCCCGAGGCTCGGCCCAGCGCTCCGACTGCTCCGAACGCAGACTTCCCTGGGTTTAAAAATTTAGCATTCAGTTGCCTAGCAACGTAGGCCTCAAAGGGACTCGACTGCGGGTACAGGCTTCTGCCTGCATCCTTTTAAGGAATGGCGAGAGAGCGGGAAGAGATGGGGTGTGAAAAGCTTTGACTAGGACGCTTGGGGGGGGGGGGGGGGGGGTGGAGAAAGTTTTGCTTGTTTATTGCATTCATAAAAAATATACCCTCACTGATTGTTTGACACATAGGTTGACACAGGTTCTTATGAAATAATAAAAAACACTTAAGATCGCAAAGTTGGTAGCGGTAGAGAAATACGGAAAAATACGGAACAGAGCATGTCATGAATTTATTGTATATTATACATTTGTCCGTTCGACATTTTAGAAAGATCACTCATTCAAATGTCTTGATTTTTATTGCACGGTTTTAATGAGTGCTAATATGTACTGTAGATAAAGACAAGCAAATGCAATGTGAGAGCTAGAGGTGAAATAGTGAAAATTGTATAAATTGAATGTAGTGTGACAAAGATGCCCAATAAGACAGAAGCAGATTGGATGTTCTTTTGGCAGCGTACAGTTTACAAACATGACATAATAACTCCTTGAATAAATAAACAAAGGCTTAAGAGCATGCTGTTCACATACCACACAAACACCTTGTTACCTTGGATTCGTCGGATAATGAGTGCCTTGTTTCATCGATTCAACTGTCAAATTTCAAACGGCTGCATCGTTTGCTCACAGTTTTACACACAATGCACTTTGCCCCACTCATGCCACATCTCTGTGATTAGATCCTTTCAAAGAGTCTCTATCGCTGATTAGATATTGAACTCTTGAATAATTTATAACGAAAACTCTGTACACCTGACAAGGTTCAACAGACAATTCTACTTCTTAACATCAGAATAGCTGAGCTCACGAGCGCTTAAGTGATGAGAGGAGCTGTGTGGCACACACACTCTACACCAGGTGTCGTCAACTCTGGCCCTCTAATCCAAATCCAGCCCAGGCTTTCTCTGCTCCCCGATAATTAGTGCTACTGATTGGCCAGGATCTTCACACCTGACTCCCAGGTGAAGGGAGGCTGGAAAACCAGCGGTTCTCGGCCCTCAAGGACTGCACATTTCTGATCCTTGCTCTATACCTTTCAGCAGAGGTAGAACTTGCAAACGGCAGTGGCCAATTCCACACTTACAGAGAGAGGAACTTTATGATTCAGAGTGTAAAATCGGGCTCATCCAGGTACGCCTGCTCCAGCAGATGACTGCCGTGGAATACACAGTGCAAAGTCACTCTCTCTGAAGAATAATTAGAAGACCAATACGACTGGAGAAATAACGACCTTTTTTCAGTGAGAGGACATTACTGTACAGTCACAATAAACATAGCCAAAGGCTTCCCATTCATGGGAATAGTGCTTGTTTTAGATAGCTAAGAGCGTACGACTGGAATCAAACCCCGGATGCACATTGTGTATTTCTTCTAAAAGCCCAACATGCAAGATGTCAGAGCAGCTTACACGCAACAGAAGAAAAGCAATGAGGAAATATAAAGGCTTGGCTTATAGAAATAATCAATACTGATTACAAATAAGGATACTGCAGTGCTACAAACTGTATATGCAGGCATTGTGAAAGTGGCGGAGTCCTGGCTGCAGTAACGTAAACCCTCATCCTATTTATGACTGTGAAGAAACACAAACAGAGAGCGTTTCCTTGTTTCGCCTGGTGGATTGCCTGTGGACGGAGGCTGCTTCTATAATTACCACAATCTCTACTTCTTGTGGGGGAGAGATTCCCAGGCAGACTGAGTCATAATGCAGACGCACACGTGCACACACACACACACATACACACACGGGCGGACCGGCACACACATGAACACACACACATACACACACACGCACACTGACACACATGTACCGACACACACACACGTGTGCCAACACACACACACACACACACACGCGCGCACCGACACACATGAACACACACACATACACACACGCACACCGACACACGTACCGACACACACACACGTGCCAACACACACACACACGCATGCAAGTAAGCACACACAAGCATTGCACACCCACGAACACACACAAATACGATCATCCTTCAGGGCGAATATGACACACACTGTCGTGAAAATATCCTCTTATTCCTATTTCAGCAGAGGGTGAAGAACCCGGTTCAACACAACAAGGGTATTTATTTTTTATTCTTTACTTGCAAGCCAATAAAGAATGGGGGTATGTGCTTACCAACACTTTCCCCAAAATGCAAGAGGGGCAGTCCCATTTTATACCTGTTGACTTGCTTAACACATGAGAGAATGCTGTCTAAACATTCACCATCTTACAATGTCCAAGGTACAATGTCAAGATTTCTGAAGATGTTTACTACCACGGGGTATGTGTGTCACATTGATTGCTCATCAGGGGCCTGGGTTGGTGTGGACACATTAAATAAACAGAAGCCGGGCCTTGATGTTATACCTTATCTTTTCTGCTTTGTAAGACGTATCTTTTCTTGTAAACATGTTGAATATCTCTCTTCCTCAGTCAACATTACTTTTTTCCCCAATGTATTTAGAAGCCCAAACCCTAGCCTCCCCTTATCAACTGGTCGCCAGCTGCAGTCTGAATGTTTCAGCACAGCAGTTACACACACTGTGTTAATGCATTACAGTTTTTTTTACAATCACTTTGTAGGATTTATAAAACATACAAAAATCAGGATGAGAAAATTCCCCTGTACAACACCAGGACATGCTCAAAGACGAACACACACACATACAAGCGCGGAACAGTAGGGCTTAGAATAGGCACAGACATTCCACAGTGATATTCATCCCAAATGTCCGACACTGGATCGATCACTTTGCACATCGTGTGCCCATGACTCCGGGTTCCCGAGGAGAGTCTGAATTGTGTCTCTTTGTTATTTGTGTGTGCGTGTGTGTGCGCGTGTGTGCGTGTGTGTGTGCGTGTGTGCGTGTGTGAACTGGGAAATAAAGTCCAGGAAATAAGGCCGCTGTGTGTGTTTGAACTGACAGTGCAGGGAAGATGAGTCTATTTCAGCCCTCTCCTCTCATGCTCCACTGACCCACAGCCCTGTAAGGCCGGGTGATGGCTGAGTCTGGGGCAAGCAATTCCACAATAACTACCATTACTGTACCACACAACAATACATATGTAGTACAGCTAGTGATGAAACTGTGGTGAAAGGGGCTGAATGCAGGTGAGCAGTGACGATTAAGAACATTATCAAGGAGAGCATAGCATTTTGGATTTGGTCAGGGGGTTCGGGGTTGGAATTGGGCTTTAGTGTAATATTGATGAATTCATGAATTGTTGATTCAAAGTGCACCATTCTAAAATGTTGACTGGTAAGAAAAGGGCAGATCATTTGAATGGTACAGGTGTGGAACCATTCCGTTATCGGGAAGATGTCTAGCATTTGAGAAATGTAGCAGATATGTGCTGAATCAGTGAACACTGATGCCTCTCGGGAAGGTAACAGCCGTGTTCACCATTCTGAGAATGGATGGGTGTGGCATGGGAACTAGAGCAGTGATCATCACTTGGTGTCACCTGCATGTTTAATTTGTGTCAACGAGAGTGATTACATGATGAATATAATTAACAAGTTTATACTTCATAAAAAGACGTCCGGTGTATAAATTATGATGTGTTGTAATTAAATGCGAATGCTTGTTTTATTACAGAAAAACAGCTTGGCCCAGTGAAATGTAAGAAGCCTTTGGCTAAGTCAATTTGCAGTCTGGGTAATGAAATTGTGAACAACCAGTGACAGAATAAGCTGATGCATGCTACAGAGAACTAGTGCTATATTTGCAAAAGTAAGCAAATATAGCCTCTATATTGGCGAATGTTCAGATTTTTTTATACATGGGTAAACAAGTAAAAAATTCCAGTTCATGAGCCATGGACATAATATTGGATAAAGAGCAATGAAATACATTTTATAGGCAGTGTGCTCCAGAAGTATTGGCACCCCCGACTGGCAATGCAAAAAATAAAGGCACTATATAAATGCCAACTATTTACCATTTAATAAACAATAATTATGCAACCTCAATTTTGGAGCACAGGATGTTCAGCATTCTGAGTTTATCTCAGTAATCGTGTAAGTAGTTTTTGTGCATTGCCAGTCAGGGGGTGGCAATAATTCTTGAGACCACTGTACATCTTTGGTATGTTGGCTAACAAATGTGCATGAGTGGAATTGGCCAATGTATTCAAGATTTGAAACAGGAATAAAGAAAAACACATCTTGAATCAGGAATAAAGAAAACTACTGACAGCACCCTCATTGGCATCAACGCTCAAATGTAACCTAGTTACAGTATAGTATCAGAGATGGAAAGTTCAGGGGTCAGAAAGTAAAAGTCCAGTGATGTGTGTCTTCTACCCATGAACTCAGCCAGCTGATTGAATTAATTCTACTTCCTGGCTGAATTGTGCTAATTAGCAGCTCCAGGTGATTAGAATAAAATACTGGTTCTAAACCCATGCTTTACACCTATGCATACAATAGGTTTATTATAAATTACTCTATGCGGTGAGAACATTAAATCCAACATAACAATGTGCAAAACAGTTTAAAGAAATGCGAGCACATCGGTGTACATTCTAAAATGCAAGCCACTCGTCAGGACCTGTAATTAAGCTGACTCTGAACCATACATTTAATGGATAAGTATACCATAAATGCATTTATTAGATTTGAAGATGGGCAATTTTTATGTAAAGTGCACTTAATCATGCATTTTCCATGCATAAAATGGCCGCACTTCACATATGAGCCGTACAGCTTATCTCTGTGAACCAGACCAGCCAAGTCAAGATCAAAGGATTTCAAAGCAAATTCTGATTCACATATCAACCCTGCTGAAAAAAACAGCTCAGACTAACTTTTCAAAGCAGCTTGTAGCTGCTTGACCAATTCAGACAATCTCCCAGCTTGACATGGTTTGACCAGCTCAAGCTATGTTTTGAAACAGCTGGTCAGACAAGCTACCAGCACTAGCTGGTTGACCAGCTCATACCCAGCTAGACCAGCCTATGACCAGCTTCATCAACTCAATTTTCAAGATGGCATAGTTGGATTTTACAGCAGGGAGCTCATGTGATTGAAAAAATCATATCAAATATTCACAAAATACAGTATGTTAAATAATAATTCCCTATCAGAGAAGTGTTACTTAATATATCTCTGCAAGTCGTGCTGCCTGTAGACACATTGCGTGCTCTCCAATTACAAGACGGCTGACAAATCACCTGAGATCTGAAAATGAAACGTAACGTAGGCAGACATACAGGCTTCATACAATCCATATGGAAATATAATATATGGCCATACACTGTATATCGAAACATAAAAATAAGACAGACATTCTGTATATGATACATTTATTACATTTTCATCAGGGGAGAAAGCATGCCAAATTCTAGCAACGTCAAGAAATGCGGAGAAGAACTGCATGTCAGAAAACAACGTGGCGCTTACCAGCACGGGGCAGATCGGACGTGTGGTTCTGTTCCACGGCCTGCATCAGCCGGCGTGTGGGCCGGTCAGCGATGGAGTGGTCCTCACTGGAGAGGGAGCTGGGGTGATCTGTGTCTGTGAGGGGTGGGGGGGGGGGGCAGGGCGGGGCAGCACACAGGAACATACCATCACTACTTCTTGCAGACTGTCGTCACATTAGTGGGGCAACCTGTAGCCTAGTGGCAAAGGTACATGAACGGGACCCAGAAGGTTGATGGTCCAAGCCGCGATGTAGCCACGAAAAGATCCGCACAGCTGTTGGGCCCGAGAGCAAGGCCCTTAACCCTGCATAGCTCCTGGAAGGATAGTGCTGCTTAGTCTAATTAACTGTAAGTCACTCTGGATAAAAGCTTCAGCTAAATAACAAATGTATTTCTAGTTATTTATCACATCATCCTCCAAGTAATCTAAAATAGACAGACAGCAGATTCCTGAGTAGCTGGCCAGTGAAGGAGCTCATCCTTTACTTGAGGTGCTAGTCACTTTACTTGAAGTGCTAGTCACTTTACTTGAGGTGCTAGTTACTTTGTCGTGTCTAGGAAACGTCCAAACGTCCAAATCTTCAATTTGTCGAAAAACATCTTCGCGACACCACGGCAGCAAGTTCTTCAGGAAAATCAGACTTTATTAGCAGCAGCGCATGAAGCTGGATCAGTTCTCCAGAACTGAACCCTGACTGTCATTTTTACACCCATTTTATACACAGTTACTCCACCTACAACTCCTCCTCAAACCTCATTCTGGCAAATCACCCACACTGTTCTAATCGTAACTCCTCCCAACGCTCCTCCCACAACGTCATTGTGGCAAATTGCCAACGGTCCTTATGCTCTACCAACTCTGTACAATGTTCAGGGCGTTCTGCCAACTAGAACAAAGTTCAGGACTCCCCCTGTCCTCACTTCACCCCGCACCTGCTCTTGGCAAACTACCAGACGTCATAAAGTTCTGGATGCCCCCCCTCTAACACACACGTCATCCATACACGTCACTCTGTATCTTTCGCTTTTATAAGACAAACTATGCAGCAGTAATCTTTGAAAATATACAGACATACTAAACATTTGATTTAATATTCACTTCTAATATGCTTTTCTAATATACAGACATACTAAATATTTGATTAATTATTCTCTTCTAAGTGAGTAAATGTACATTGCATTCTTTGCTCTCATTTCAACAGTTTTCACTGTGGTTTCTTGCGTTTTCATAAGCTCAGCTATAATTAATGTTCTAGGTCAAATAGATACACTCCTGGCATAAAACATCGAGAGTCCTGGAGAAATCAGCTGTAAAGTCATATCTCGCTCTGTGTCCTTGGCTACACAGTTCGAGACGCCTCCCCCCCAGCTAGCTGACTCACTGTGTAATTCTAGCACAATTTAGCATGTAATCAGTTTGAAACTATACAGGATACATATCATACTTTAATACGGATATATTGATACACTTTTAGCATACATCATCGAGCGCTTTGGAGGAACCAGCCTGCTCACTAGGGTGGAGTCTGATTTTGACTTGTGATTGTTTATCATGCTTTTAGGAGGGAGATCTTTTGTTCTGTGAATTTTTCCCCTACAACTTTACTTGAGATGCTAGTCACTTTACTTGAAGTGCTAGTCACTTTACTTGAGGTGCTAGTCACTTTACTTGAAGTACTAGTCACTTTACTTGAGGTGCTAGTCACTTTACTTGAGGTGCTAGTCACTTTACTTGAGGTGCTAGTCACTTTACTTGAAGTGCTAGTCACTTTACTTGAAGTGCTAGTCACTTTACTTGAGGTGCTAGTCACTTTACTTGAGGTGCTAGTCACTTTACTTGAGGTGCTAGTCACTTTATTTGAGGTGCTAGTCACTTTATTCAACTGGCCACAGGCTGGCCCAGCGCTAGTTTGTGGTGGCGCAGTGGCATTAGTCAACTACGACTGGGAGTTTGCAGCAATCAGGGTCCAACTGACCTCCTGACCTCTGTCCAGGTTCCCTTTCATGTCCACTGCATCAGTGGCTCCTAGCTACCCAGCAAAGGCCTAACAGATTACCCAGAGCCGGCCCCGAATGATGCGCATCCTCCCCCCAGCAGGCCCAGGTCCCCCGCGGCCCGCTGTGCGGCTTTAAGTAACGAGAACCGTCAGAGAATCAAAGGCTTGTGTCTGGCGAGAGTACACAAACGCCCGCTCCATCTGCAGCTACTGGTGTCATAGTGGTGACAAATATCAACCCGGAAAAAAGTCAAAGTATAAACAGATAAACAATGAAAGAAAGAAAAAATCAACCAGATAGTGCTTAAAATATTGTGTGAGAGTAGTTTTACCATTTTTGACATTTTATTGAAATGGAATCAACTAGGTTACCCCCAGGGATGGCTATCACCTACTTATCAGGTCTGGTCCATTACTCTCTTACAGGCTGCCATAGCTTATCTTTCGCATGCTGGACTTCATATGCCTAACTTCAAATAAACCACAATGCATTTGGAAGGCAGAGGTGTGTACCACAGATAGGCTAAATTAATTGATGAAAAACACACTATGACTATGACAAATCGTTTATTACTATACAGGTGAGCCCTAAGTGACTGAATGTGCCAGTGCAGACTCAAACTAGATTTTGAGCTCCTTGACCAGTTAGACCAGCTCAAGCTGTGTATATAAACAGTTGGTGAGTAGTATTTCAAGCTGGTCATAACTGGATTTTACACCAGGGTGAGGCTTGTATTCAATCAACATTTGCCTTAATGCAAATTTGCATGGCTTCCATGTTAATACAGGCATTAGACTTTTTCTCCACACATTCAGCATTTTAGGGGTATAGTGGCTGAACTCAACAAACTGTGTTTGTCAAGAATAGAAAATAAATTGCCTGTCAAAGTTAAGGACAAATGTTGATTGGATCCAGGAAGGGGTGAAGCATGATTGGCCATATCATCACCCAGGAAAGGAGTGGCAATTTCGATGTGATTGGCCACCCACAGCCTGTCTGTACCATTTGTTCAGTACTCTGCTGCACAAATTGCAGCAATTCAGCCGGTGCATTTCAGAGAGTAATTCAGCTCGGGCCTTTCTCGGTGTAATAAAACGTGATTATTGGTGTTGGTTACCGATCTTGATCTTATTTTAAAATTCTGCTTCTCAGAGAGAAGACCGAGGGCCAGGTCCACTAAAGCACTAAGCACATTAATACTCACATTATGAAGTAGATTATTATGAAGAGTGTACACAGTACAGAATTTCAATGTTGCAGAATTATGCGTCCCTGAGAGTTTTTACATTAGGTTAAATACAATCCACATTTCAGATAATATACATACCCTCCCTTTACCTGGGTGTCTGGTGTGACAATCTGGCCAATGAGTAGCACTGATTTGCATTCTTTCTTGCACAACAGGCAACAAATAGCCCCAGACAACAAGTTTCTGCCTGATTTCTCACTGCCTTTAATCTGGGACATCCCTCAGAGCCTGCCTGTGCTATTGCCCATGGAAGAAATAAACGCCTGAGCCACTTGGTTCATTTACTTGATGGGTTTATCCTGCCTGACCTGATCTTAGCAGCTCATTTTAAATTAAGATTAATTATGAGTTTACTCAATGCCCCCAAGTAGATGACATATCACTGAAATAAATGCTAAATACTTTGCTTGCTATGATTGGCATTTCAAGATGATAAACCGTACAAAGGCAGTAACAACAGCATCAAAATACGCTGTTAAATAGGTTTGTACCATGAAATGTGTTAAACAATGAATTATCTTTGGCATCAGTATGGTTCCACATAACCAATTTAGAAATTACAGCCTGTCTACTTTATTCGCTCTGAATGAAGAAATGCATTCCTTCTGTGGGCTCTCACCTAACATTACAATTTCCTAGGGGTGCTCTGACCAGTATCATCATTTGGTTTTGTAATATGATGCTAGCTAATGGTTTTGAGTCTAATGAGTCATCTGTCCAAGTAATTCTCTTGTTTCCCAAACTTCAACATTTGATATTTTTTAGTTCTTTTAGTTCACTTATCATGGAAAATGGAAGATGACCTTGAAGTATAAAAACAGACAAAAACATGAAAACAATCACAGTTTCGTCACAACAGCATAACCTTTCATTAAAAATCGGAAATCAAAACTGTAGGTATCAAAGCCATATAAAATAAAACTCAGCAAATAACATCTATATTAATAAATATTATTTAATTGTGAGTGTGACGAAACGTTCATAAAACAAGCCCTTTTCATAGCATACAAATCTCCTTTGTGTGTGTGTTTGTGCGCGGAGGAAATTGGATAAGATTGGTGCAATCCTAAAAAAAGAATCTCAAGATTGCAGGAGACAAAAAAAGCAACAAAAATACCAAAAGCGTTTGCTGTGTGGATCTGAAGCAGCAGGACAACAACATGGCCGCCAAGCTCAGGCAGATGAATAGACACAGAAACAGAGGAAATGTACTTCTCCACCTTGCACAAACCGTACACAACTACCACCCAACAACCCCTTGCCAACCCCACAGAAGCTAGCAGTCACTAAATCCACACAAATCTGTCGATAAAACAGCCCTTCAAACGCTTTCTTTACATCTCCTCCGGTTCCCATAGAAACCTGGCCCAAGCCATTCACAGAAAAAGGGGGTGTCTGGAGGCAGTTGTGAATTAGGATAGGCTTGTCAGGCTAAGCCAGGCCTCATTTGCATCGTAAACTAATCAGATCCAAAAATAGCCTCAATGAGCTGACAGCAGGCTCATTACCATGTCTGTGTGGGGACTCTTTTTTTTTTTAAATGAGTGGTTTATAAACAGGACGTTTGGAGAGATTCTGAGTGTATCAAAGGAATACAGCCATCAGAAAACTTCAGGTCCTCCCAAGAAAGTCCATGTGTTCCCGCCAGGTTTATTATCATGTGCAAATGGCTCCAAGCTATTTACAAAAAAAAAAAACCAAAGCCTTATATAGGTTAAGACGAGTACAAAAACAAGGACGTCACAAAACATCCATCCATCCATCCATTATCTGAACCCGCTTATCCTCAACAGGGTCGCAGGGGGGCTGGAGCCTATCCCAGCATACATCGGGCGAAAGGCAGGAATACACCCTGGACAGGTCGCCAGTCCATCACAGGGCACACACCATTCACTCACACACTCATACCTATGGGCAATTTAGACTCTCCAATCAGCCTAACCTGCATGTCTTTGGACTGTGGGAGGAAACCAGAATACCCGGAGGAAAGCGCAGAGAACATGCAACACGGGGAGAACATGCAAACTCCGCACAAAGAGGCCCCGGCCGATGGGGATTCGAACCCAGGACCTCCTTCCTGTGAGGCGGCAGTGCTACCCACTGCACCATCCGTGCCGCCCGTCACAAAACAGTTTAAGTTAATTAACTGACCGTTTTTTATATTTTGGTCTGTCCTGGTTGGGAGCAGTTTAAAAACTTGGAGGACTCCTACAAAATTTGTGCAAAAGCTTTTCCTAACAATAGCTTTAACCAAATGCATTACCCTTAGGGAGCAATAATTTGAAAATTACATGTTCAAAATGGATACTGAACTCCCAAGCGATGCATCCAGTTGAGGAACTCATTCATAGTGAACACACTCCAGGCCTGCTGAAACCTGGACAGAGTCAGTCCCAGCTAATCAAAGGTCCTGTGGGTAAAAGCATAATTGGCAAGAGTATTGCCCAGGTAGTAAGGGTTTCACTTGATGGGACACACCAAAATTCATTACTCAACTCAACATTACTCAAGTCATGAGATAGGCCTCCAGTTGCCACTGGGTGTTGTAAACTCAGGGACTCTGTTGTGAACTGCATTTTCTTAATTTCCAACAAATGTACCAGCTGTAGATCAGCAAACACATAGAAAAAGTAGTAAAAAAATGTTAAGCACTTATCTGACTTTAGTTACAACAAAGTGTTCAGTATCACCTTTTCTCTGTACAGTATGCCATCTGCGAGTATACTGCAGGATCTACCTGTTTAGGACATATTCTGTAGTACACACAGTAGTGTTTGTAATAGAATAGAAAAGAACAGCACAGAGAGCCACTGTGCCACTCCATAGTGCCTGATGCTATCAGCCTCATTACAGACTCAAATCCCTGGTGCGCTTCTGCAGGTACAATCCAATCAAGTGCTCATTAAAACTAAAATCTACTCGCTTGAAATCAGATTCCAGGTCTGTAATTAAACTCAGCGGTGGAAGAATGATCACTAGCACATTCTCACATTCCTTTATGACTGGAGTCAGGTAATAGTGTGGTTTACATTCCATCATATTTAAAGGCCCTATGTAATTACTGAAATAATATACCCGAGGCTAGCTGTCAGGAGTGCACGCATGAAAAAGGAGAATAAGTCACGTATAGAAAGGTGGGGGGGAATCAATCCTTTTTTAAATGTTGTGCCTACTCCCCTCCTAGTGCCGGCTCTTGCATGCAATGCATCACACAAGGGAAAGCAAGTATCAACCGAGTCAGTTCTGTGAGCCAACTCTGTACATCTGCCACCTGCTCGTTCTCTCTCTGGTTTGGGGATTGGGTCATTTTAATGCCGCCATCTCTTGCTGTTGCACATTTATCTTCTAGTCAGTCTATTTTGAGTAGGAGGAGGCAATCCGCCACCAGACTTACCCAGTGAACCAGGTCTCCAGAGCCCGCTCTAAGTACCCATGGTGCTCTGGGGTTTCTCTCCCACGCAGGACTAATGACTTTATGGAAACGGGCAAATTACCTGCTGTTTAACTATGATAACATAATAACATCAAATAAACCAGCAAGACCAGACATCAGCACAGCCTGACTCCAGCTATTGAAGAGTTCCCAGGTCTTGGTTTATACCAGATTTATTTTACTTTGGGCCAAATACCAGATGCAGACGAAATGATCTGGCTGAACAGCAGAATGAGCACCCAAATCCCAAGTACCTAAGTGCCATTATTATGTCATTATTTCCCAGTCATTACATTGCCAATTGACTGGCTAACTTTACCACTGTTATTAAAGCAACAGGTGCCTTCACAAATTATACCAGTCTGATTTGTGCTACTAAAGTGTTTAATACTTAATCAGACACTGCATTACATTGGCTGTCAGCCCCCATCCACACTACATACTGTATGGGCTCAGCAGTGCTTTTTTGACAAAACCCACAGCAGTTGACTTTGAATGTACTGCAAAGTTTTGCTGAGGATTTGTTTTTATTTCATTTTGATATCCTCCTTAAGACCCAGCAATTCAGTGTCTGGTCTTAATCCAAAAAGAACCATATTAACCTAAACTGCAAAGGGGATAAAATACATTTTTAAAAAATATTTGGGAAAAAACATATTACTTCTGTCATCCAAAACAAGTATTATGTTAAGGAGGATATTATGTACTTTCATGATAAACAATCAGTACTAGGCTACTGATAAATCTTAATAGCTTATACAAACAGGGAACATCTGCCCAATGTGTGTACAATGCTTGCTGTACAGAGCAGACAGTATCCAGGGATCAAGTCTGCATGTAAGATGTGTGCAAACGCAAACCCCTGTTGTCTCAGCGCCAAAGAGGCAAGTGCTGCATAGGAATGAGATTATGCATGTCATCACATATCAAACTGTACTCCACACACATTATTGTTTCAGAAGTCAAAAAGTTGGATTTTGGGGTTTCTGGCTCCATGTTGTAGTCAGCAAAATCATTGGCATTTGGCAGACGCTCTTATCCAGAGCGACATACAGTTGATTAGACTAAGCTCCCCTGGAGTAATGCAGGGTAAAGGGCCTTGCTCAAGGGCCAAACGGCTGTGCGGATCTTATTGTGGCTACACCGGGTTTAGAACCACCGACCTTGCATGTCCCAGTCATTTACCTTAACCACTACGCTACAGGCCGCCCTATGCACGATAACCACTACGCTACAGGCCGCCCTATGCACGATAACCACTACGTTACAGGCTGCCCTATGCATGATCTCTGCTTGATCTTAAATCAGGATATCCAATATTTATTGGGATTTACTGTAAATGCACTTGACATACTGTAGAGCCTAGGCTTTGGAAGGGAAAAGGGTCATGTGGAAAGTGCATGGACCTGAAGAACATGTTTGTGAATGGGACTAAGAGAGGTTTTGTCATTCGCAATAATTGAGGCATCTTTGAATTCCTGGCCTGATGCTCATGTCACTCATGCGGATTATATGGGAATATCTTAGGCTTCATATGTTCACGACTTGGTTTTGCGTTATATTTTTAAAAAAGTGAATGTATTAGTCAGCACACAGAGAGAGAGAGTACTGAGAGTACTAGGTATTTGGCTCCATCCAAACATTTCCAAAAAGGGAGATATTTGTGCCAGTCAGAAACTAATTCTGGAGACATTGTTTGCACTCAGCTTCAGAGCAAACGCAAACACCCACCCACACACAGATACACACACACACACACACACACACACAAGATTTTTATGCTATGAAAAAGGCTTGTTTGATGTAATATTGAATAGGATGATCTTCAGCAGATTTGCTAAATAAAACATTTTTAATATAAATGGTTGCTGACTATTACATTTCATATGGCCTTGGTACCCATGGCCTTGGATTTCCTTTTATGAGTTTCTTATTACTATTCACGGAAATCCTCATCCCAAAAATAAAACAATAAACAGCACGGTTTATTAATGAAAAATAATTAATTACACTTTACATAATTACATAACGACAGAATGAAATAGACTGACTCATATATATTAAGTTATATTTATATATCAATGCCATTATCACCTCATATGTTTATATCTCAGTCAAACCTTAAAATATTCTTAAAATGTAATGCTTCTTCAAGCTATCAATTACAAGCGAAATCTATTCTCATCAGAAAGAGTTGTTGGCTAAGAAATGTGAGCCAAATCAAGCCCATTTCTACAACTCCCAGAGGACCCAATTACACCAAACTACAGCTGAAGATCTGCGTTAAGGTGTCAGGAGGGAAAAGGAGGGGGGAACACAGACTTGCCAATTATATGTCCCAATTCTCCCTGCATCTGACAGAATTATGCAGGCAGGGCTATGCTGTTGTCATTTCCTGAAGTCTATTTTCATTCATATTCTATTTTGTGTATGAAAGTGGGTTTTTTTTATTCACAACTATTTCATCTGGTTAATATTCATGATGGATGGATTGCTTCTTCACAGTGTCTGGTGTTATTTAGATCCCACCTCTCCAGCTGACACAGTGAAAGAATAAAACATTCTCATGTTGACAGAGCTCCCAGTTTCATAGAGACAGGTTTTCACGATGTTGCTCGGAGGAGTCACTCCACAGAAAATGTGTTGTGGATACGCTCAGCTGTTTTAATCTCAAAAACATTCAGCCCTCCCATTAGTATTCTTTGGCATTTCTGCCGGAAAATGTCCATTTAAAATACACACCACAGAGGCTTTACTAAAACATTTCACCAAGAAACAACAAATAAGACATAGAGGAATTGGTCCTATATGTCAATCAAAAAACTGTGTAAGTTGCTCTGGATGAGAGCAAGCAACTGTAAATGTAAAATGGCAAAATGAGCATAATTTCAAAGGAATCTTACAATACTGAAATTGATACTGGAAAACTCCAGCTGTACTGTAGGACTAATTACTGAAGAAATAATTACAGTTTAGATTTTTCTTTTTTTTCTTTGGCAATTTCCATTTGATTCACTATGGCTTCTCGAGTTCCTGAACTTCACTACTACAGCAAGATATATTTGCATAACATAATGAACATGTATAATCAGAAATGTCTAGTTCTTTTTAATGTTTTAGACACATACTTTGATTGTACACTTGTAATGTTTAATTCATTTGCTAGGTTGTGACAAGTGCATACTCTGAAATGCAAAGCATTATATTCATTCTGTATTTATATATTGCACACATCTATTCGATGTGTAATATGTAAGACTATGGAGATCTGAATGTGAGGTTTTATGGATTTTCCTCTGATGATTGCAGAGACGCTGGAGAATTCTGTGGAGGCACAGTGTCTTGGGGAAACTTTGCATTCAGTACAGGAGAGATGAGTAAAAACATCAAAACCACGCTCTGGTCAAGGCACAGAGCGAGCCAGCAACGCAATACCAGGGGAAATGAAGAAGGCTTATTGTTTCAAGATGAGAAGTGATATGAAATTGTCAAGAATTTTTTTTTTTTTGCAGTGTAGTTTTATGTTACGTCATATATTTTATATACTTGCTTGCAGTCCTAATGTCCATCTGGGAGTGTTGTGGCTGTATTTATATGCGTTTTCTGTGTGTGTGTGTGTGTGTATGTGTGTGTCTGTGTGAGAGAGAGAGAGAGAGAGAGAGAGAGAGAGATAGAGAGAGAGGGAGAGTCATTGAGCCCCCTACTCATCTATCTGACTTTCAGTGACAACACAGCCAGCTCAGAAAACTCTGGGCTGCACCATGCCGGCTGGATGTGGGTGAACAGAGTGTGGTTGGCTGTGTGTGAAGACCCTTCATATTCTGAGCTAATCAGAGAGCCATAGGGTGCAACCCGTGAGAGTCATATGAAAAGGTAGTCCATTCAGCAATAATTACCCCAAAATCTACAGAGGAAAGCGTGACTTATTCCAAGATTACATTGAAGCACTTCCCATTTACAAATGATTCTGGCTAACTATGAAAACCACCAGCGTCACGTGTGCTGAACACAGTGTGAAAACAAAGATAGCCCTAACCTTCAGAACCTCTAAATTAGCCTAGCTTCAAACTGAGAACAAAATAACTACTTCTCTGCATTCCAGTGCATTTGCTTGGCGCTCCCCATTCAGACTGCTGTACCACTGTAGACCTCATTACCTATTGTCAGTTAGGTGTGTGCAGAGCTGCAGTGGTATTTTTCAACCTCATTTAGCAGTAGCTGAGTGAAAAGGAAGGGATCACACTGTATATAGAAGGTCATTAGAGCATATCACTGGTTCATTCATATGTCATTCTAGGCTAGTGAAATCTGTTGTTCAACCTAATGTACAAAATCAGCAGCAGCAAATCTTTATATTAATGGATTCCTTTTAAGAAAAACATGATCATCTTTAATGTATTGCAATGCATAATTTAACTGTAGCACTTATGTTAGAAAACATTTGACTAACAGAATTTGTTTGAAAATGATGTGATCTATAGATCTATAGATCTATAGCTTGTTGTTTTTTGTAGTACAGTATTTTAAGTGCAAAGGAAACACAGTATTCGTGGTTAGCACTTCTTTTTTTAACTTGTCCGCAGTCTTAATGTGTCCTTTCTGACTCAGACACATGACTGTTATTCAGTTGGTAACTCAAACTGAAAAACAGCCTGCTCCCCCTGGACCACTGCTGTATGTTCATCACCTGGTCCAGTGCACATTTCTCACATCCCTGGAACCACACCGTTACACTGTTGCCACTGTACAGGAATGTGATAAGCTAGCTGGCAGTGTTTTATAGCTAGATATGACCAAAAAAAGAGGACTGCGTGATGCACAGGTACAAGCCTCCTCCATTACTGAAAACTGATTAATCAACCACATTTCACTGCTTGAATTATCCCAGGCCAGGGATATCCTCAATGAGTCACAATGACATTTTGAATTTAGAAAAAAATATCATAAAAATAATACATAAAAAACATGAAAACATTACAGGAAATGCATTGAAATAAAAGTACATCATTTTCCCATATACACTCAGTGAGCACTTTATTAGGTGTTTATTAGACTTATTTTTTTGACTCATCGGACTTCCACTGCTGTAGCCTATCCACTTAGAGGTTTGATGCATTGTGTGTTCAGAGATGCTTTTCTGCAATACCACTGTTGTAATGTGTGATTATTTGTGTTACTGTCACCTTCCTGTCAACTTTGACCAGTCTGGTCCTTCTCCTCTGACCTCTCTCATTAACAAGGCCTTTTTGCCGGCTGTGCGTGAAAATCCCAGGAGATCAGCCGTTTCTGAGATACTCAAACCACCCTGTCAGGCACCAACAATCATTCCACCGTCACTTAGATCACAATTTTCCCCCATTCTGATGGTTGATGTGAACATTAACTGAAGCTCCTGACCCGTATCTACATGATTTTATGCATTGCACTGCTGCCACATGAATGGCTGATAACATAATCGCATGAATCGCAAGTAGGAGTACAGGTGTTTCTAATAAAGTCCTTAGTGAGTATGAATGTTTGAGCATAACCGATAGAATATTACCCGTGTTGTTTATTTATTATTTATTATATGCAGTCTTTTCTCTTCATTTTTATCCGGGAGCCCACCGTATATAGCAGAACGCCTCCATTTTACCAAGCCCCTTAAAGGCAGGATCCTGATGTAACCTCAGCGTCTTTATTCTGCGCAGGAGTGTGGCAGGGACAGAATAATGACCCATTCAGGACCCCTAACACCCAGCACTCCAGCATCCGCCCTAACAAAAGGGCAACGCTCCGCGTCACATAGGGAACAAATAACAGCCCTGGAACTAAGGAAAATACAGTGTGCGCAGATCCCAATTCTGCCGTAGCGGAGCAGACGTCAGGAGCTGACGAAAGGTAACAGAAAAATGCTAATAATGTAGCATTATTACAGGCCCCTGTCGCTAACAGATTTGTCCTTCAGATCAACAGGCACCATTTTCAGTAAGGTGCGAGAGACACCTCTGTCTACACCCCTGGGAGGAAAAAGGGGCACTGCTGAGGTGAAAACATGGTGTAATCCTTTTGGGGGGGGGTGGGATAAGGGGGGATGGGGGGGGGGGGGGGGGTAGACATTTGTAAACGCATCAGAGCAATTGAGATGCTGAAGCCAGAGCTCTGTCTTGGAGCAACAGAAATTAGCGCGGAGCAGAGACAGTGGTCAGCATTAGAGCCCCACTTGTGAGCCTGGGGGGTGACCAGGTTCAGACTGGTGGGATAAACTGGCCTGTAGCCTTCAACAAATCATTTTCCTGAACTGGTTTGTGACAATGTCAGATACATGGTTCACAGAAACAGCAAAATCCTTAAGGAGTCAGTCCAACTGCCTGTCAGTAACAGGGAAACACAAAAATAATAGTGTCTGGAGCCAATGTGGGTTTCACTGCGTAAGTTTTTTTAATCTCTAATTGAATGCTGATTAAATCATGTATCAGTCCACATATGCATTTGTAATCACTGAATTATAGACACACAGAATACATTATAGCAAACCAGATCAAGGGCTCATGGGATTCAGCATGGTGAGGTGCAGTTTGATTTAATTTTTTATTGATATGACGATAAATTGACACTATATAGTTGAAATACATTTTTTTTTGAAGCCACCCTCTCTCTCTCTCTCCCTCTCTCTCTCTTTCTCTCTCTCTCTCTCTTAACTTAACATTTTATGTGCTATCTGGTGCAAAATCTTCTGTCCCACTTAGACGAACAAACCGGTTATTGATAAGAGTTATCGACAACAACATATTATAGATTATTATATGCGGACTATAGCCTACTGAAGGCATGTGTATGCACCGCTGCTTCAGTTTTCGCAAGTGTGGCTATACGCGTATGCGCGCATTATAGGATCATCAGTGCATTGTCGATTCCAACGGCAAACGTATCGACACTGTAGGAGTAACAGAATATATGATTATAAATACCACATAAATAGTACATGGCATCATATCCTATATTAGAATGTAAGGTCATATCAAGTGAAACTTGTAATGTCGGTTTCTTTCCTCACTAATGAGGCAGCGATATCGGAATTGTAAAGTATTCATCCGGTGTCCCTGCTAGTGTTTTCCGTGTCTTAAAATGAACATTCAACTCACCTGTTACGTGCAATATTTGTGCCATCCAGGTGAAGGCTATGAGTCCTACTCCACAACAGCAGAGCCGACGGAAGAGCCGCCGTCTTCTAGTCCTCAACACCGCCTTCATCCTACTGTTGGTTGCTCGCTTCAGAACATGTCTGTCACAGATGCAGCCCCGTTGTTTTTTCTTCTCGTACTTAACGCTTTTCCTAAATAACCAGCAGAAACCTGGTCGGTTGTTCGATCATCAATTAATTTATCTCGATGTATTTTCCAACGCCAGCATCACTCCCTAATTTGGGGGTTCGTTTTTGTCATCTACTATGGACTAAAGCATGCTTCAAACAGCGATTCGTTTCCACCTGCTTACACTACAAAGATAAGAGAAAAAAGTCGGCTATGACTGCAGCTTTCTGTTGTAGGACCAACAAACGGAGCAGGCGAGAAAGGGATTCTCGCACACCCACTCACGCACCGCCGGCCGTGCCAATCTACAGCGATTCGATTCACTCCCCTTCGCTCCACTACCTCCCTCACCCACTCACCCAATTCGGATCCGGAGTATTGAATATCTTTCGTCAAGTTCAGTGAACGACCGCTAGGTGACGACAGGCAGTCGTTGCGAGAGAGCGTTATCGAAGATGCGGCCATATGGTCTTCCATTTAGTCTTCATTTCATTAATAAATATCAATAACCATATACCAACAGCGTGAATTATTTTCATACCTGTATAGTAGCCATATACTCTGGTAGCCTGCTTTAGGAATATACTATACTTCTCTGATTAAACAGGAATGAAATGGAACATATGGGTATTGTGGTGCAGCGCTAATCAACTCCTGGTCCTGCGGGCCGCAATGTCTGCATTTGCTTCAACCGTGCGCTACACCAGCCGATTTCACTAATTATCGTATTATCTTAACCAAGCAGGTAAAATAATTAGTGAAATCGGGTGGTGTAGCGCACGGTCGAAGCAAATACTTGCAGACACTGCCGTCCGCAGGACCAGGAGTTGAGGAGTGCTGCTCTAGAGACTGTTGTGCGTGAAAATCCCAGGAGAACAGCAGTTTCTGAGATACTCAAACCACCCTGTCTGGCGCCAACAATCATTCCGTGGTCACTTAGATCACATTTCTTCCCCGTTCTGACATTTGTTCTGAAAAACAGCCGAACCTCTTGACCACGTCTGCAAGCCTTTATGCATTTAATTGCTGCCACATGATTGGCTGATTTAAATATTTGCATTACCAAGCTGGTGTACAGGTCTACCTAATAAAATGCTCAGTGAGTGTATATCTGGTGTGTGTGTGAATGTTTACATTTAAAATGCTTGTATAGATTGACTAAACTATGCCATTAAAGCTGTCCAGAGGTATCTGACATCATGAAATGATGAATTAATTACCATGATCAAGTTGCTCTTTGAGAGTGTGTTCAGGCACACATAAACAGTGTGTGTCAACACGCAATATACAGGAATACAGTGTACTGTGTAACTAATGAACCAGCTGAAGGAAAATCCTTCCTCCTCTTCCATCTTTCACTGACCTGAAATGGCTAATGATTTCCCTCAGTGAAGTTTTTGCAATATTGATCCCCCTGTCTACGCTCTACTGATCTGGAGAAGGGTACCTGACTTTAGAGATTTCAAAGTCAGCCTGCGTGTAAAGATTTAATCTTTACTGAGTGCTGAAGGTGAATCATCAATTGTTTGAAATTTGAGCTGATGGTGAGATGCAGGTCAGCTTTCTTTTTTTGGAGGGAAGAAGAGACACAGCTGGGACTTCTCGGCCCATTGTGAGAAAGAGAACAACACGGGGATGTCAATGCGCAACAGCTGCTGACATTGGCTGGCAGAGTCCGTGCCCTCCTATAAAACCGCTTTGCAAAAAAACCTTTTTATAAGCTTTCTGTTGACACATGTTTTAGTTCATTGATGCGAATTTGCTGATTTTGTCTTCATAGATGAGCTAGTGTCTTTATTATTATTTTAATTTATGAAAAACCGGGCCCTACTTGTACACATTCTCCAAAAAACATGTTTTCTTGTGGCCCATCTGCTTGGTGGACTGCTGCACATACAATGGAGACTGACGTATGAAAGGGTCGGGTGGATTTGACAAAACACATCTTCAAAAACAAATGATCTCCGCGCTGATTTTACATAGCCGCAGTAAGCTAGCCCATAAATGTGACTCCTCAAAGGCCTGAAGCCCGTTCCAGCTTTAGGGAAATCAGGGCTAATTCTGCTCAATAGCCTGGCAGTTGTTTTGTAAATTAATACAAAATCATTACAATAAGCCAAATGGGCACTGCTAATGTTCCCTTCTACGTGCGCAACAATAAATTATGCATGCACTCTCATTGATAGAATGTCAATGAGGACGATGTATTGCCCTGATCTCCGCGGAAAAAGTATTCCAGCAGCTGATTACGTAATTCCCTTAAAAAGAACATTATTTCTTATGTGCTCGCCAGAGCCGGTGACCTGCGCTGTATGGTGTGGGCGCAGTGGGCGGCCTGTAGCGTAGTGGTTAAGTTAAATGACTGGGACACGCAAGGTCGGTGCGCTCTAATACTGGTGTAGCCAGTGGTGCAACCTCCCTGTAACACCACTCCATATATCTGACCACTCCTTCATCTCTTTTTCTCTTCCACTCTCCTCTAATATCCATCGATCTCTCCCACCATCCACTGACACCTGTCGGCGGAACCTACGCCACCTGTCTACCTCCACCCTCTCGTCTACAATCCTCTCCTCCATACCATCCGCGGAGTCTTTCTCTCAACTGTCTCCCAACGATGCTGCTACAACCCTCATATCCTCCCTCTCATCTTCCTTTGACTCTCTGTGTCCCCACACCACCAAACAAGCTTGCCCCCCCCCCCCAGTCCTTGGCTTTCTGATGCTCTACGAGCTGTCCGAACCAAACTGCGGGCAGCGGAGAGAAAATGGAAAAGGTCCTGTCTCCCCAGTGATATGGCTTCCTTCCATGCCCTCCTATCATCTTTCCATTCCTCTGTCTCTCTAGCTAAATCTTCCTTCTTTCACTCGAAAATTAACGCAGCCACCTCTAATCCCCGCAAACTTTTTTCGACCTTCTCCTCTCTTCTGCCCCCCCCCACCTCCCTCATCACTCAGACCTGATGACTTTGTCTCCTTCTTTGAAAAGAAGGTCGATGCCACTCTCTTCTACCCTTTCTCGTTAAAACTCTGGAACGGGCGGTCTGCTCCCAACTGTCCACTTATCTTCTCCACAACAATCTCCACGATCCCAACCAGTCTGGCTTCAAGAGTGGCCACTCCACTGAGACCGCCCTGCTCGCGGTCACTGTGGCACTCCACTCTGCTAAAGCCAAATCCCTCTCCTCTGTCCTCATCTTCCTCATCTTCCTCGACCTGTCGGCCGCCTTCGATACAGTCAACCATGAGATTCTGCTCTCATCGCTGTCTGGGATGGGTGTCACAGGATCTGCACTCACTTGGTTTTCCTCCTACCTCTCTGGTCGGGCCCAACGGCTGTGCGGATCTTATTATGGGGGATTAGAACCACCAACCTTGCGTGTCCCAGTCATTTACCTTAACCACTACACTACAGGCCACCCAGATGTAATGTCCTGGGGCTCAATCTAAACCCTTATTTTTCTTCTCCTTTTCCTTTTCCTTTCTCCTTTTCTTGCCCCTAGCTCCACCCATTGAGAGAGGATAGGAAAAGATTAAAAACGAAAAATAAGCATAGAAAACTTAAATTAGGCAAATGGAATGCCCTTGCTTTTTCAAATGGCAGTTGGAAGCCACCTCAGTCACATACATGGCAGATCAGTGGCAGGTTGGGAGAGGTGGATCCACAGGTCAATCATTTATACATCTGGCTTTCCAAAGAAATTATGGAGAAAAATAAACGATTGGAATGAGCCCCCCAGTGTATTTTACCTCTTCCTCTTGTTCCTCTTGTAATTCAAATGAACCGAGTCTCAGTCCTTTCCTTACAATATTAAAAGCTGCATGGAGATGTTCCATAATATAATCCTTTATTATATTACTGTTACACTCGCTCAATAGTGTGTCACAATTTTATTTTAGAATGACTTTTTGACAATAGAAATGCTTGCACAAATGAAGGTCTCATACAAGTCTTTGATATTGAGGAAATGGAAATCCAACAGATGTTACATTTCCTCTTATAACCAGCAGGTGGGAGCAGAATCACACTAATTGCGCCACCTGTGTTTTCAACAGGGGGTCCACAGACCCATGGGGGCCCTTGAGGGTACTGTAGTGTCTTAGAATATCTATTTATCTATTAGGAGTTACTTTTGCGTAGGAAATTCCCACAATGAGTGCCAATGTTTTTGGTATTTGATTCACAGGTAATTTGAATTAGATTTCAACATTCCAGGTTAAACACTGCTATATCGCAGACCCAATATTTTAAAATGTGAGGCTTTGAACCTCATTCATTATCCTAACCCACTTATCCGGAACAGGGTCGCAGGGGGGCTGGAGCCTATCCCAGCATACATTGGACGAAAGGCAGGAATACACCCTGGACAGGTCACCAGGCCATCGCAGGGCACACACACCATTCACTCACACACTCATACACTCATAAGACTCATACCTATGGGTAATTTAGACTCTCCAATCAGCCTAACCTGCATGTCTTTGGACTGTGGGAGGAAACCGGAGTATCTGGAGGAAACCCACGCAGACACGGGGAGAACATGCAAACTCCACACAGAGAGGCCCCGGGCGACAGGGATTCGAACCCAGGACCTCCTTGCTGTGAGGCGGCAGTGCTACCCACTGCACCATCTGTGCTGCCAGGCTTTGAACCTGTTAAACATGTTAAACAACATACTCAGCCAGATTTCATAAAGGGGAAATAAAAATGAAACAAAGAGTATATTTTGTCTGGAGTTATGAAGAACTAGAGCTGATGAAGAAGAGACAGTAGGCAGACCTCAGAGTACAGACAAGATCTTTTATTGCCAGGAGCCCTCCAGTCCACATACTCCACATGTACAACACTTTCCATCACCCGATCCTTCTCTTGATTAAACGAAGGAGAAACAGGAAAACACAGAGTATTTTTGTCCTTTAGTTTTTTCAGTTTCCCATGGTGAGTCAGGCCTGGGCATGATAATGCTGTTCACAGAGGTAATGGCAGTGGGATATGACCCTTGGACAAACAAAATTAACTTTGTTACAGTTAATCCTTGTATCATTAAAGTCCGTTTTACAAACTGCAGAACATGTGTGGAATATCTGCACGTGACGTGAAGTGAATGCAAGGAGAACTGAGAGGAAACTGAACAAAAAATGGAGGGGAAGAGAAAATAGAAATAAATTAGCACCATGGTAAAAAAAGAATCACATTGTTTATTTGTTCCGTTTAAAAGTGATAACATTCATTTGTTTTTTTTTTTTACCAGGGCCGGACATCACTTCCCTGTGCCCTCTATCATCACACATTGCCTCTCCTCCCTCAGATCACCATTCCCCATTCTTTCTCCGCTCTGCGAGGGGTGATATTCCACAAAGGGTGCCCTATCCGAGAAAGCCTCTACGCACACAACTCTGAAAATATTGCTGTCCGTATAACAATATATATTCTCAGGAAATTCTCAGACAATTTTCAGACGAAATTGTATTTCTCTGGAATACTTGCTTTCTGAGGCAAAGAACGAAAACGGTCGGAATCTTTGGTTCCGTGTGTCTCTCTCTGAACGGGCACGCCTTACGGAACAGCACGCCTCGGCCAACGGGGTTTTCTGGCTTCCATTTTGTTTTTTGCTCAATTTGAAATGGGTTGGGCTCTGTGAGAAAGGGGCATTTCACAGCTTCCAGGGACCGAGGTACTGGGCTGTACACACTGAGACGCAAAATGATGGAAGACTTAGAAACTAGAAGAGCTTTGAACAAACAATAAAGAGAGGGCATTCCCTTAGCAGGCTGCAAACACCCTCTCATCTCCAGCCCAAATACTGTGATAATAATAGTTATATTAATAACAAAATAAAATATGCAACATTGTTGAAATATTTATCCTTAAACTTTTTTGTTTAATTTTTCTTTACAAAAAAAAAAACATCTTTGAAAACTCCATCTCCCCCCCATCCCCCACCCCCACCCACTTCCCATTTCATAGCATGTGTATTTACAGCTGTCTAGTCATATTAAAACATCTAACAAGGAATTCCACATTTGCATGATGATAAGTTATTACAGTTTTTACACACACACACACACATATAGAGGGGACCTCGGAAGTTGCTTGGTGCATTTTCTTTTGCTTTAACAACCCCCCCCCCCTCCCCTCCCCTCCCCAACAATAACTATACAGCATACTGTCACACATTATTTATTTTTGCACATTGCCACTTTGCTAGTATTTGCCAACAGGGCGGCACGATTTAAAACAATATCAAACCACCCGTGAAGACACTAAAATACAACTAAGGTCCCTCTGGAGTGAAGTCTACTGTATTCCCAGTCATGTCCAGTGTGTGTACACATTCACTTACATTTATCACTCTGGCAGGCATTCCCAACTCAATGCACAAAGTAACACAGAGAAGGTCAGCTGTATCTGTCTTTATACATAGCTAAAGATATAGATTTATAATTTAATTTTAATATATCATTATCTGCTGGTACCGGGTAATCACAGTGAATCTAAAATAAAATAAAGAACATTGTCTTCAAAATTGCAAGAGGAAGAAAAACATGTGTTTTTTTACAACATACAGGTACACTGAATATTTTCTAATGGACTTTGCTTTGCATCCCTTTATAACTCTGCATTGTGTGTATGTGTGTGTGCGTATATGTGTGTGTGTGTGTGTGTGTGTGTGTATGTGTGTGTGTGTGTGTGCCTGTACTTTATGGGTGTATGTGTGTATATGTGTGTATGTGTGTGTATGGGCGTGTGTGTGTATATAATGTGAGTGTGTGTATGTGTATGTGTATGTGTGTATGCATTTGTGAGTTTGTGCATGTGTGTGTATATACGTATGTGTGTATGTGTGTATATACGTGTGTGCGTGTATACATATGTGTGTGTGTGCATGTGTGTATATACATATGTGTGTGTGTGTGTGTGTGTGTATATACATGTGTGTGTGTGTGTGTGTATATACATGTGTGTGTGTATATACATATGTGTGTGTGTGTGTGTGTGTGTGTGTGTGTGTGTGTTGGTCTTGTTGTACTGGTTTGTGCTGCTGAAGGAGCCGTGCCCAGGGTAAGGAGGAGGGGCAGATGGAGAGGGATGTTCTGATCCTGTTCAGATTCCACGTGCACGCTCCGCTCCTCCATCCCTCTCCTCTCTTACGCTGTCACGGGTAACCATTTCCTGTGGGGCTGTGGACATTCTTCAGCTAAAAAGAAATAATTGCCCAGAGAAGGATTGGCTTTGACCACATGCGTTTGGGGATGTATGGGCTTTTTGGGCGTAGCCTTGATGTAGCCATATCGACGGGCTGAAGAAAGGGAGAGTTTTACTGCTGTGTAGGAGAGGAAAAGTTGTACATGTTCATTTCCCTTGGCACATTGTGGAAAGAGCAGGTCGTCACAGAGAAGTCAGGCCTTCCCTTACAGGTGCTCCTTAAAATCCGAAGCGGGAGAGACTTACAGAGGGTTCTTGCAATAATACTGAACAGCAACTGAAATGCACATAAAATATAAGCTTGTCGGCTCAGTTTAATTGTAACAAGGAGTCACGTAAAATGTCAGTTTTTTTCTATCTTGTGTCCAGCGCATGATCCGCTTCCTTCAGTTTGTGATCAGAGTTCGTGTTCCTGCTGCAGTCTCAGGGACAGGCCTGACCACGCTCGCAGGAGGGCAGCAGGGCCGCTTTGAACCAGAGACCTTGCATATAGCAGTGAAATTGGCAATGCAGTGGTAAAGGGTTTCCTGGCAGAAGCACAGCGAGGCCTCAGGAAGGAAACTGTGGTTATACAAACATGAAAAAGCTACAGTTCCGTTTGAGAAATGGTTCCACAGAGAGATTGCACTGTATTCTCTTATCAGTTCTTTTTCATAAGATTTTTTTTTTTTTTGTTCTTACTTTCGTTGACAGCTGTGTTATTCTGCACAATCCTGCCAACTTGTTGCACATCGCAGTTATCAAGCCACATTTATTCACACCTATGGACTCCAGCACCCCCGACATGTACACACACACACACACACACACACACACACACAGAGTCACACACAGGCGTGCACATGCACACACACTCACATGGTGTGGAGAGAGTGCCCTGCCCTGGTTAGACGGGTGGCAGGGCCTTCGCTGCCACTGCTCCCTCTGACCCAAGCCCGCTGCGTCATAGAGGGGGAGCGGTGGTGTAGCCATCCCAAGATCCACAGTGCGCAAGCGGGGGCCGGGGCTGGAAGGAGGGGGAGAAGGGCTGGTTTAAGCAGGCCAGTTTCTGGCAGGCTGGGGTTTTCTGCTCTGAGACCATGTGAAGGTGTGTGTCTGCGTATGAGTGTGTGTGTGTGGCTGCACTGTACGTATATACGTGTATGTGTATTTATGTGTACTGTGTGTGTTTGTGTGTGTGTGTGTGGCTGCACTGTACATACATATTTGTTTGTTGTATTGTGTATGTGTGTGTGTGTGTGTGTGCAAGTGTGGAGAGTACATTCTGGAAAAAATAACCCATTGCAAATAGATTATGACAGTCCCCAACAAATTTCAGGTTTCCATTGGGGTGCAGTTAGGAGGTAATTGGTGGGGAGCAGGTGTGAGGGGTGAGGGGGGGGGGGGTAAAGTGAGGAAAGCGGCTGCAGAGAGCTTTGTGATGGGGGGTCGGGGGGCGCGGGGGCAGGGGGGGGGGGCGTTTTTTGATTTTGAGTTATGGCAACGGCTGCAGGCTCAGGCACATAACGTCTGAGGTGTGCATCAGCGTTTCGGGCGGGTGTGAGGGAGCGTTAATGTCCGTGTGCAGTCTATGGGGGCCCTACGCGGTGTGTGGGGGCCCTACGCAGTGGCTGGGGGGCCCTGCAGGCTAGCAGGGTTTGTTGACGTTGCACAGCAGCTCGGTGACCTTGAAGAGGCGGGCCAGGGTGCTCTGGGACTCCTCCTCCAGCCGCTGGTTGTTCTGCCTGAGACTCTGAACCTCCGCCTGCAGCACCGCCTTGTCCTCCTTCTCCTGACACCGGCACACAACAAGAGCCGTCCGTGAGAAGGGGGGGGGGGGGGGGGGGGTTAGTGAGGGTGGAGAGAGCGGGGCTACTGCAGGAGGAGCGGCACCACAACATTCTCACACACACACACACACACACACACACACCTCTCTCTCTCACACACACACACCTCTCTCTCTCTCTCTCACACACACACACACACACACCTCTCTCTCTCTCACACACACACCTCTCTCTCTCACACACACACACACACACCTCTCTCTCTCTCACACACACACACATCTCTCTCTCTCTCTCTCTCACACACCTCTCTCTCACACACACGCACATCTCTTTCACACACACACACCTCTCTCTCTCACACACACACATCTCTCTCACACACCTCTCTCTCTCTCTCTCACACACACACACATCTCTCTCTCACACACACCTCTCTCTCTCTCCCACACACATCTCTCTCTCACACACACACACACATATCTCTCTCTCACACACACACCTCTCTCTCTCTCACACACACATCTCTCTCACACACACACACATCTCTCTCACACACACACACCTCTCTCTCTCGCACACACACATCTCTCTCACACACACATCTCTCTCTCACACACACACCTCTCTCTCACACACACACCTCTCTCTCACACACACATCTCTCTCTCACACACACACATCTCTCTCTCTCACACACACACACACACACACACACATCTGTCTCTCTCTCTCACACACACACCTCTCTCTCTCACACACACACACACACATACACCTCTTTCTCTCTCTAACTCATACACCTCTCACACACACACACACCTCTCACACAAGCTCACACACACCTCTCTCTCTCACACACACACACACACACACACACACACCTCTCACACAAGAACACACACCTCTCACATAAACACACACACCTCTATCACACACATACACACACACACCTCTCACACAAGCAAACACACCTCTCTCTCACACACACACACACCTCTCATATACACACACACACCTCAAACACACACACACACCTCTCTCTCACACACACACACACACACACCTCTCACACAAGCAGGGGCGCCCCCTGGGATTTTAGGCCCAATGAAAAGATTATTGGGCTCCACCATGTTCCAAGATTTTCGGAATCCTGCTAATCCCCCCACCCTTATAGCACCCCTGCACTCAAGCACATGCTAGTGCTCCCACACAAACTCAAGCACACACACACGAGCGCTCACTCAAACTCAAGCACACACACACTAGCGCTCACTCAAACTCAAAAACACCCCTACAATGCTCTCACACAAACTCAAGCACACACACATTAGCAGTCTCACACAAACTCAAGCACACCCACACAAAAACACACACACTACGACACTCGCTCAAACACAAATGTACTCACACTACTGCTTCCACCCACACTACCCACTCTCTCTCTCTCACACACGCACATACACACGCATGCATGCGCACACACGTGCCATCTCCAAATGCACTTATAGCTAAAAGGAGCTAAAGAGGAAATGGTGTAAAGAAGATACCTGAAAGGTTTGTCATGGTTATACAGTATTTTCCACAAATTTACTGTGAATAACACAGGGGTAAACTAGGGGACAATCCTCGATCTAAAAAACAAACAAAAACAAATGAACAAATCAAGAGGCCAACGAGAATCAAACTTTTTTTTTTTTTATCATACAGAATGTGGATCTTTCAGTTGCATTGATAGTACTAACTTCATGACAAACCTTTCAGTGTTTTACAGATGGAGGACAGATACTACTCATAGTAGGTGTTAAACACAGCCACAAGACACCAGAACACACAAGCAGATGTGAGGATGGACTGGCCACTGTATCAGGACACCCCCAGATTCACTCTGTCTGATCTGACCTTGGTTTGGGGTTAATCTAGAAACCTCTCATTACAACACTGTAGCTGTTCAAACTGGCGGCCTCACTATCCAACATCACAATCTATCACAGAGTTAGTTTTAGTGTAGTTATGCTCTATCACTGGCTGTTAATGTGGTTACAGTAAATTTTAGGGAGTGTAGCTGTGTTCTATGACTGTTTGTACCAGGTTGCCATGAGATGTTAATGTGGTTATGGTTCGTTTTAGCAAGTGTAGCTGTGTTATGCGACGGTTTGTACTGGGTTGCCATGAGATGTTAATGCGGTTACGGTTAGTTTTAGCGAGTGTAGCTGTGTTTGGGTTGCCGGGGGGCTGTTAAATGTGGTTATGGAGCAAGCAGAAAGGTTACAGAGGGGAGGCATCAAATAAACACTTCTCCCACCACTGCATCCATCCGTGTTATTATTTAATAATTTACACCATGATATTTCCTCAAGAGTCTGACTCAGGCCAATAAATATGCAGGCCTGCTTCTCCCATCAAAGACAAAACACTGCCTCACTGTATCTAATAAAGCTCACTCCCATTAAAACTACACAGAGTCCTCTTCAGGGCCTCGGGAGTGAAGAGGCCAGATCTCGCTGCACTAGTCCTGATACAGAGCTCAGTTTCTAATGTCCGTGTTAAATACTTTGGGGTTACCGAGGTGAGGGTTGAGGAAGGTGTATCAGTGGAGAATGTTAATGAGTTCCCAGAGTTCCCAGCAGTGGGGGGTAGAGGGGGGCAAGGAGGGGGTGAGTGAGGGTTATTGTTTGGAGATGAACGGACAACACTGGTTGAGATGAACTTGGTTGAGCATTATCATCAATCTATCGGTGCATGTTTTTCTGAAGCAGCCTTTACCTTACAAATAACAGCAGTATCTAATGTTACTTTTCTAATATTATTACTCCTAATCCTAGTAATAATAGTAATGATAATTATTATTTTATTATTATGACTACTCACATCACACGGACAAACTCTGGTTTTCATGTCAGCCCACTACTCATTGTGCAAAGTACAGAGTACAGAACCAGAAACTGACCTTCAAACAAAGCTTCAAATAAGCCCTTTGAAACATCACAGGTTTTAAATGGCATATTAAAATCAATTTACACCTGCAGCAAAAGGAGCAATCTCTTGATATTTGGAAAATGGGTGCATCTGCAGTCCATCTAATAAATGGCGCACACCTACTTAACATTAAATACTGAATGTCACCTTAAAATTAAATACTGAATGTTAAACCTAACATTAATTACAGAACAGTACCTTAAAATTAAAGACTGAATGTTAAATTAATATGAAAGTATGAATGTTAACTTAAATTAAACACTGAACGTTAACTTAACATTGAATACTGAACGTTACCGTAACATTAAAGACTGAATGTTCCCTTAACATTAAAGAGTGAACGTTACCTTAACATTAAAGACTGAATGTTACCTTAATAATAAAGGTTTAACATTCCTGCAGCAGCAGTGAAGAACACACTTCTGAATGTCTGTCTGTCTTTGCTGGACAACTGTCGTACTTTACCCAACAAGCCATGTTCACTCTCATTGCACGTGCGGGGCAGAAAATTACACAAGTGAAATGTACTGAAACGTTTTGCACACTCAGTTATTGTGCACTCAATTTCTCATTTAACATCGGAGGCTCCCTGCCTCAGCAGATTAGAAAGTATGCGCGGCTACACCAGAACAGCAGTCAGCACACTCGGCCCAAGATTGATGATAATACCTCGTTCATGAAGAATGTTCCAATAGTAATATGCATAGAAGAAGAGTGACTAAGGCTCGATACAGGCTTTATGACCAGCAAATTGATGCTGCTGTGTGTTTTTTCCGTTTTCATGTCGGTCATGGGTAGCATCGCCCAGGGAAACCCCATGATCTGCGCCGAACACCCAATGATGTTGACAGAGCACGCACTTAGGTTCTTCCTCTTGGCACCTCATTGCCAGTCAATCGGCCAGCAATGCTAAAATGGTGTCTATTCACGCCGACCAGTCATGATCATGTAGCTGGCCACGTTAAAACAGGACCCAGGGGATAGTGGGACTTCTGGGTAGGGTGTTTCTTTTGTTGGGGGGTGATGGGTACCATGTGTCTGTTTTATTGGCACGCTAAGGCCATTTGAAGGTAAAAGTATGGGGCCTTGTCTCAGTCCCCTCTTGCTAAAATCATATCGCAGGTCAGTGATGAAGTGGTGAAAAACAGTTCCACTGTGCACCACTACACTAGCCCTCACTTTTCCCATTGCAAACTGGTGCTTTTCACAATACTATGAGACGTAATAAAAAATACAATTCAAGTATATCAGCACAGCAATATCTGGCACTTCCATATTTTACATACAGTATGCAACCTATTTGGGTCCAGAGAAAAAATAATTCCAATACTCTGTAAAGGCCTAGAGTAGACCTGGAGGAGGAAGAGAGGCATATTCCCAAAGATCAATGTGTTTGCTGGAGGAGACACTCAGACTGGACACTAAGGACAGGTATTGGGTCTGGCCACCTGAGATGCCCAGTAGATGTCCTGTTCTTCTTTGTAGCTGCAATTGCATCAAAATGTTATATCTCCATGTGTCACCCTATTCAGGCGGGGTCATACAATCTCATGTCGGACTTCCCTCTGTCGTCATTGGTCAGTTACCGTTGTGAGAGCGAGCATGATTGGCAACCCAATGCCACTCCCTCCCACCTATCATCAGAAGTCACAGCTTATCATCAGATCTGCTCATCCAATCAAATCTAATATGACAAGACAGGGGCTGTGTTCAAAACCGCATACTAGAATGCTACTTGTACAGTTTCAGGCTGATTTTAATTGAATTGTTGAGTGGTATGCTTAGTATGTGGTTTGTAACACAGCCGTGGTTAAGGTGTTTTGCTTTCCCAGCCTGCACTTCTCTCTCTCACTGTCTGCCTCTCAAACTGCAGTCAGGTGTGCAGTGAGGGGCGGGGTTTAGGGGGACTGGAATGGGATTGGGTGGTGGCGGGGAGCGGGTGGGATTCGCTGCGGGTGTGGTCAGGGGTAGGGCTGCAGTCGGCTGTCTGAAAAGTTTCTACCTTTTGCAGGTCGTCCTGCAGCCTCTTCAACATGATCTCCAGCTGAGATACCTTCTCCTCCAAGTGGCCAGGGGAGTCACTGCAGAGAAAGTAAGGAAGGTCAAAACTTCATAATGCTACACATTGAGTTAAGACTCATTTTCAAGAGATACTCTTTACCAGTAAGTAGCAGGAGTTCTGGTGAGCAAAAGCCAGAAGCATGACATCTAGATGGGTGCAGCCATTTTGACATACGCAGACTATTTTCAAATAACCCCAACATAGCTCTGGTTTTACCTGCATATAGCCAGGCTAGCTAGTTGTCTAGTAAAATTTATGACCTGAATTTATCTGTACATGTGTGTGTGTCCACGTACACGTGCTGTCATTGTCTGGGTGAGGGAGGGAGTGTGCGAGAAAGACAGGGGAAGACGTGGGCGGGTATAATGTCAAGCAGAAAAAGCACCCAGACACAGGCTAGTGATGTAGCGCTTAGATGAAAAGCACAATTCAGCGCTCTGATTGATTACATCCGCTCACTGTGGAGGCTCTGTCAGAAACTCACCTCAGCTTGCAGTCTGCCAGCCCAGACACATCCATGCCATCAGCTGAGGCTTCATCTCCCGCCTTCTGATCTGAAACATGACAGCATCACACCCATTTACCTGGCTTATCTCAAACCAAACATGTTAGGGACAAGACACCATCACAGTCATTTACCTGGTTTATCTCAAACCAAAGGTGTGAGGCACATGACAGCATCACACTCATTTACCTGGCTTATCTCAAACCAAACGTGTGAGGGACAAGACACCATCACACTCATTTACCTGGCTTATCTCAAACCAAACATGTTAGGGAGAAGACACCATCACACTCATTTACTTGGCTTATCTCAAACCAAACGTGTGCGAAACATGACAATATCACACTCATTTACCTGGCTTATCTCAAACCAAACATGTTAGGGAGAAGACACCATCACACTCATTTACCTGGCTTATCTCAAACCAAACGTGAGAGGGACATGACAGTATCACACTCATTTACCTGGCTTATCTCAAACCAAACGTGTTAGGGAGAAGACACCATCACACTCATTTACCTGGCTTATCTCAAACCAAACGTGTTAGGGACAAGACACCATCACACTCATTTACCTGGTTTATCTCAAACCAAAGGTGTGAGGGACATGACAGTATCTCACTCATTTACCTGGCTTATCTCAAACCAAAGGTGTTAGGAAGAAGACACCATCACAGTCATTTACCTGGTTTATCTCAAACCAAACGTGTGAGGCACATGACAGCATCACATTCATTTACCTGGCTTATCTCAAACCAAATGTGTTAGGGAGAAGACACCATCACAGTCATTGACCTGGTTTATCTCAAACCAAACGTGTTAGGGACAAGACAGCATCACACTCATTTACCTGGCTTATCTCAAACCAAACGTGTTAGGGAGAAGACACCATCACACTCATTTACCTGGCTTATCTCAAACCAAACGTGTGAGGGACATGACAGTATCACACTCATTTACCTGGCTTATCTCAAACCAAACGTGTGAGGGACAAGACACCATCACACTCATTTACCTGGCTTATCTCAAACCAAACGTGTGAGGGACATGACAGTATCACACTCATTTACCTGGCTTATCTCAAACTAAATGTGTCAGGGGGATGGTATACGATTGACATGAATGATCTACAGTAAGTGCAGAAAATTCTACTGTAGATACAGTTTATACAACATTTGGTTTATACTCTGAGAAACTGTGCATTTATATGTCTTGCTAAGGACAACGACTACAGTCTACTTCGGGCGACAATAGAACGTATATGAAATGTGATTTTAGTCACTGGACTATAAATGTCATCGATTTGTCAAAGGTTCAGTTAGGTTCAAGTCTTTCTCAGAAGATTCCTTGGGCCTCACCTTCTCGGGACAGAGCTTCCAGTATACTGCGACAGGCGGTTGCCAGGTCAGCGATGGATTGCCACTCTTCCTCTGAGGAATCGGTGGTTTCTGACAAGACTGGCGGAGACACAGAAGAAAGAGGGAGGTTTAATTACAAACTACAATCACAATTTCTACCTGCTGTGTGACAGGCCTGGAAAATCTAAACATTGGCTCGATTTTATATAGACATGAACACCATCCGAACAGCCATCAACTCAAGACAGGTGGTGATGGCATCACAGCTGTATGAGTGTAGACAGACTGATTGATTGTCAGATATTAGGGGCTGCTTTTTTCGTATGGGTACAAGTTTTTCTATCTGGTTTTATATTTCAATGCATATATTTATCAATTTCTACTACAGTAACCAACAAAAATCTACAGTGATGTGCAGGGAAAAAAAAGAAAGAAGTGTCCTTCACTTAGTTTGACAGTGACACAGAACAACCAGCAGAGGGCGCTGCACTCTGCAGTGGACTGACATTGCAAGCCCTAAACGGCTACTTCAGTAGGGGGCAATATCTGTTCAGAAGTAGGATTTTTGCCTCTTGCCAAACCAATGGCTCTTTTTATGCAGTAAATATTGATCAATGTTAGAAAACACACTTGTTTCAGCCTATTGTGAATAGTTCCAACAGTTTAGGAAGTCTATACAGGTCTATAGTCTATACAGGTCTATAATGAGAATAACTTGGATAGATATTTTTCGGAAGGTTTCTAATGTACTCTGATTGACTCTTCATTCACATTTCTACATTGCTAAAGTACATTTTAAAAAGGCAATACATGACTTTCTTCTTCCACAATAGTGAAGCGCATTTCAATTCACTGTCTTCAGAAGACAGTGTAGCGGCTGAAAGCAAGGAGGCCATACAAGTCGGTGAATGAGAATTCTTGAAACAGAAGAGCACAAGCCCACTTTCCACCACAAAAGCCCAAGTATGCGCAACATGTTCCAGTAAGCCTGCAGTCACCAGAGGACCCCTGCATGGTGACGGGGCCTGACTCAGAGCAGTGCGGACAGGGGGGAGAGACACAGAGAGAAAGAGCAGATGGCCAAATGGCCTCCTTGTTTTGGGACAGCGAAAAAAAAGCCCACCCCCCATCTGTCTCTCTCCACTCAATCTGGAGGGGGGGGGGGGCACGGGGGGCAGGGGGTGGGGGCTGAAGGGAGATACAGGGTCAGGGGGGTGGGGTGGGCTGCAGGGATGAGTTAGGGGGGAGGGGGAGGGCTTAGAGAGGACATAGTGGGGACTGTGGCGGAGAAAGGGTGTGGGGTCCACACCAGAACTGGACACAGTCACAATGCTGCACTTTGTAAGTGTTATAAACGGCTCCATTCCTGACCCACATGCTCTGTCAGATGGGGCCTTCGGAGACTGACTAACGCTAGCTACTTTAGCCATTTTTTATTGCTATTTATGTTACCATCAATTCCATACTTTAAATGACAAAGGCAAAGACAAAGGCTCCACAGGGGTTACAACTAAAGCTGAACTGTAATCTGGACAACACAAAGAGCCAGCACATCACGATGGGAAGGGCAGTCCATTTTAAATAGAAACGTTTTAATTGATCTGTTTTCCACTAACCCAACTAACAGGACAGCCTGGGTGCCATTTTATTGTATTCCAGTACAGTGGTGTGCCTTTGCATCTGCATTGCTACTGACACTTGCCAATAAAGCATTTGTTTGTGAATAAACAAATGCTTAATTGTTCACCAAATACCCATATTTTGCTTGTTGCCTGAAACTTACGCTTTTGTACTTCTGTTTTGGGGAGACCTCTAGAAAAAGATTGTGATGAACTATGCTGATTGTATTCAGACCCACAGTACAGCTGAGTTTGTAGAGTGTACCCAGCTGAAAAAAAACAGCTCAAGCTAGGTTTTCAAACAGCTGCTAGCTGGTTGACCAGTTCAAACCAGCTCCCAGTTTGACCTGGCTTGACCAGCGCAAGCTATGTTTTGAAACAGCTGGTAGCAGCTCAGACAAGCTACCAGCACTAGCTGGTTGACCAGCTCATACCCAGCCAGACCAGCTTATGATCAGCTTGACCAGTTCAATTTTTAAGATGGTTACACTGGCATAGCTGGATTTTACAGCAGGGTAAGGAACTGTATAAGTGCAAAGACTGAGCAACAATTTAGCATTAACTTGCCACCACATGTGAACAAGGCCTTGCAAACAAGTTGGGATCAAGCAATGACAACTGACACCGGCTGGTGTTTTTAATCAGGATAAACGTGTCAACTTCCATCCCACTCACTTTGTGTAACGACGGACATTTTGTTGCATTCGGGCATAACCTCAATACTGTCGGCCTACTTCCAAACAAAAACGCCTCTGGCTCTCTCCAGGTAAAGCGAGCCGTCAGATAAGGAAAAGTGATTTTGCTTTAAGACGTGTGAATTGCCAGAGGGATCGACAAGGGGAACAGCTGAGGAGGATTCAGACACACACAGAAAATGTCTTGGCTGGCCTGAGACACCTCACAGACAGGTTTTTAATAGGTCTGTGTGTGCCCTTGATGACAAGGAGAAAGGAGGAGGCACGGGAGGGTACGTACTTTTGGTGATGGAGTTGTGCAGACTCAAGGCTCGGGAGCTGCGGTCTCCACCGTCCGAACAGGTGGGAGGAGTGCTGGGTCGGTCCTTCACCAGCTCCACCCCCACAAACTGGAGGAATTTTAGAATTTAGACTTCATAATCAGAATGACAACACTGACACACTCATACAGGACTGATACATTTGTATAGGACTACAGAGATACAAACAGAACCACACTGTTAACACACTCGTATCGTATTTTTATTTAAGAAATTGAATTACAGCACTGACACACTCATACAAGTAATATAAAACACAGTTTTAATCTTTGCATTTCACAGGTATTTCCTGTGCATTTGCCCCAAGGTCTTTCTTTTGCCAGCTTGATTGAAGGTCAATAGCAATAAAAAGGTTAACATTAAACAAGGACATTTTTGTCAGTATCAGCTTTGATTAAACTCTCCCTTCAGCCAGTAAAATAACCCAGGTAAGACCTAAGTGAGAGTGTAAAGGAGAGAAGTGAGTGAGAGAAACGGTCACAGACTGCGAGCTGATGGCCTTGCCTGCTTCTGGAGCTCCTCCTCGTCCAGGGGGACTTTGGGTTTGACGGCCAGGATGAGGTCGGGCGTGGTATCTCGCAGCGCCCCCATGTTCTCGTAGATGTTCCTGTCCGACAAGTCCTTCATGTTCTCATACGTATGGCTGTCAAAGAGGAGGGCCACACTCAATCTGCCTTTCCTGGAGGCTCCATCAAGAAATCCAAAAAGTGAATTCTAGGGTAACCTATGTTACAACTGCTGGATATTTGAGTAGAAAAGTCTAATACAGCTACACAAGAGAGACATACAGTATGCCTTTATAACCGACTCATGTGAAAAGTGAAAGTGGGACCGGAATATGTCTCAGGTGCGTTCAAGATATTCAAACGTTCGCGAACATATTAAAACTTTTTTCTGTTTGACACGAACGTTAGGCAACCATTTGAAAAGGTAGTGTGACGCCAATAGAAATGGCGGCCGACGTGGAAGACACGGAAGAACAAACGTTGACAATTATTTGGCTGTCATAAGACACTTTAATCAATTTAATATTTGTTCTTACGTTAAAAAAATAAATCACAGATAAGCAATGAATCAGCTAGCTGGCATTGTTAAATCTAAGTTGCATCCGTTTATATTCAAAATGCTTTGGTGGTGAACTAAATGGAATATTCATTTAAAATCGTTCAACAGTAACTGTTTGCTGCAAAGATAGTTTGCCGTTAACGTTCGCTGTCTTGAACGCACCTCTGGTTTTTAGGGGTATCTTTTAATGAAATCACTTTCTGTGGTTTGGCTAACGATTCAAATAAGGACTTCAATTGATTACGAGCATCTGATGGGGATGGAAATGTGATGGAAGACGCAATGAGCATGGACAATATAACATTTCCTCAACAAGGAGGTAGATGAATTGAAATTATTTTCCAGGAATTACTGTATAAAATGCATGTGTAAAATATATTATAGACGAAAGCTTATTCAATGGAAATGGCTAGGGATCATCTAAAACAGTTGCTTAAAGTGTATGTGTTATCTATCAAGCTCACTATAATGCAGCCAGCATGCTAACTAGCTTACAAATGCATTAGATATTGTATTACTGAATGTACCCTCTTTTTGTATGTGTAGTATATGTAACCAGGTAGGGAATGTAATACATAAATTATAGCGGAAAATGATACAGAAATGACAGTGTAACAGATAGCACTACAGCCATGCTAAAGCCAGCCACGGATGACTAATTGTTTACGCGAGCAAAAAGGAAATGTTGTGCTGGAAGGATGGGACTGATCCTATATTTAGGATGTGTGTGTGATTTATTTTTTGAAGTAATGATGCTCTGACATGAATTGTGGCACAAGAAATGACGCTAACTTGAGGAAATAACTTTTAGAACAGAATGATGAGTAACAGAGCCTCAGTGTGTAGCGCCTCGCATGCTTGGCGGTTAAACGTCACGCAGGCGTGTAGGGGCGACATACTCATCGTGTGAATCCTGACGTGGTGGGTGCCTCTCCAGGGAGTAGCTGCGTGTCAGGGGGGAGGGGGTGATTTCGGGGGGCTGGGATGGGTGGTTCTCCTGCAGGGAGGTGGCCCTCAGCAGGGGCAGGCTTGGCAGGGACAGGAGGGAGCCCTGGTCCCCGGCTCCAGAGGCCACCTCCGCACTGCCCTCCCCGTCTCCCGAGGGCTCTGCTTCTTCACACTCGCCCTCCTGCATCTCCTCTCCCTCCGTATCCTCCTCTTCCTCCTCTTCCTCCTCTTCCTCTCGTTCGTCCAGCACCCATGCCTCCCCCGACTGCCCTTCTCCCGACTTGCGGTCCGTGTCCTGAATGGCTTTCAGGTATAGCTCTGAAAAACTCCTGGAGATCGATAGATAAAAAGCATGAGAGAGAGAGAGAGAGAGGGGGAGAGAGGGACAGACAGACAGTTAGACAGGCAGGCAGATGGTCAGAGAGACAGTCAGACAGACAGATAGACGGACAGACAGACAGGTAGACAGACAGACAGACAGAGAGAGAGACAGGCAGGCAGGCTGACAACCATGTCAGACAATTACGGAAGCCTAGCCACTGCTTTCACTGGAGGAACAAAAAAGATATCTTGACTGTCCTTGGACTACAACTCTCTCTATTTTCCTATCGCAACCATAGGAAGGCTCCCTCCAACTCTTCACAGTGACTGTGTGCTGATGCTCGGCCTTCTCACAACATGCGGCCATTTTAATCTGCACAGCACATTCTGTCTGAGCGCTGTCTGTGGGCGCGCCGCCCGAGCTCACCGGCGCGGCTTCCCGTTCTCGTCCGGCGGGATGACGGTGAGGTGGATCCTGGGCGCGGTGCGGAGCAGGCTGGCCCTCTCCTCCGGCCGCAGGGACACCAGGAGCTGGCCGCAGAGCAGCACCACCCGGGCCCCCAGCTGCAGGCCCCCGCTCTCCGCGTAGCCGAAGCGCTGGAGCTCCGTCACGAAGCCCTCCTCGCTCAGCAGGAAGCCCGGCTGGCCCACCCCGTCCCGGAGGGGGGTCACCTCCCGCGTCTCGCACCCCCGCGTCACCAGCTGAGGGGGGAGGGGCTGGTCAGCGCAATGCTTACACAACATCGGCACAACATATACACAACAAATCCCCTTTTAGCTCATTTCACACGATGCTACCTCAGAGAGGAGGCCTGGGACAGTCAATGGGCTAAACAACATAAGTAAATTGAAGTAAACACAACTTTACCCTTTAATTATCGACCAGTGATCACCCATGCTATAGGACTATAGCTGCTTAACAGCACAGAGCTAGCACCTATGAGCTGTGACTCTGATCTGAAATCTGAACAATTTAGCCAAAATCCCATTCAGTACTGTTTTTGTGATCACCAGATGTGCTTCCCACATAACTGCTGTTCCATCAACACCTGCACAAAGAGCTGCAGTTTGTGTATCTTTTACATGCTACTGGCCACACAGTACGACAGGACAGCTACATTACATTACATTAATGGCATTTGGCAGACACTCTTATCCAGAGCGACTTACAGCTCAAGGGCCCAACGGCTGTGCGGATCTTATTGTGTTTACACCGGGGATCGAACCAGCGTCCTTGCGGGTCCCAGTCATGTACCTTAACCAACGGCTGTGCGGATCTTATTGTGGTTACACCGGGGATCGAACCAGCGTCCTTGCGGGTCCCAGTCATGTACCTTAACCACTATGCTACAGGCCGCCCTAGGTCTCAACAGAGAAACCATATCTCTAACTGACAACATTATCTCTAACTGATAGCATGTGGTCACTGGTGACTCAACTGGAGCTAATGCAGTGTTAGCCTCTGAAGGAACAGTGTCAAAATAGGCCGCCCTATCTCTATCAGGATGATGTCATTGTAAGATTCCTGGGCAGAGATGGACAGAGTGATGTAAACCCCAGGCTCATGTCTCCAAGGTCAGTTCTGTAACGCTCAGAGTGCGCATCAGGTGAGCACTTTCCCTCACTAATGCTACGTTCGCAGTAGTTTTTTTCACATCAGTGGATCTTCCAATACCTCACAAGGAATTCATTACGTTGTTCAACCTACGTACGCACCAGCTCCATTCAAACCTCACCCTGTTCCCTGAAAGGTTTCTGGTGATGATGTACAGTAATATACAGTAGGTATGTACATCTCATTGCAACTTCCCTCTGTATATGACTGGGTTTAGAGTAACCACCCTCAAGCCAAATAGCTTCCCAATAATGCTACATTCTCTATTTCACTTATGCACCAGCCATGGGGTCTACCAGTACTGTTTATTGCCTAAACTTGAATGCAGTCACTTATATCATTTGCGGTGGATAACAGCATCTGCTAAAAGGCTAAATGTAAATGTAAAAATAAGCATTCCCTTCTCCCACATAATCAAAATGAAAAAATCCCATTGTTGCACCCACACACAATGTTGCCTGGGGTTCACTTGATTCTGCCCAGGATTCTACAGTGGAGTTTTACACACCATGAGAATAATTACAATCAGCCCTTTGAGAGTAATTACAATCAGTGTCTTACGTGAGTGCAAATGCAAATGCACCTTGAGTGTTTATTGGACTCTCTCGACAAACAAAAGAAGCGAGCTGCTGGTAATAGCGAGGCGGCTTTTTCCATTGTGCCATTTCATCTATATGTATGTCGCGAGGGCGTGTTCTGAATTTTAAACCTCCGTATCATGACCCTGAAATTTAAAAATGTCTGCTGTGTCACCCCTGACAATTTCTGTGCAGCAGTCAACTTGTACAGTCTGACAGGTGACCTCCCAGTGCTCAGACTTACAATTGAAATACCACTGTACTGTGTGTTCAACGATTTGCCCATTTTTCGTCCTCAAGAGCTACGATCCTATGGCTTTTTACATCATTGAATATGGCACTTGAGCGACAGTCACTAGAGTTCTTACGCCTTCTTAGGCTAAGTAATGACTGAGGATGGCGTGTCTCCATGACTCACCTCCAATCTCTGCACAACCTCCCGGATGTCCTCCGATTGGCTCTCCGGCACGCAGACGGACACCGCCTCCCCCCGCTCGTAAAAGATGTCCAGGGAAGGCCCGCCCTTGGCTCCGCCCTCCAGCACCGCCTTCCAGCCAATCACGTCGCGGCAGCAGCAGTTGAAGACCACGCGGCGCGTGCAGCGCTCGATCAGCACCACCGACTCGGCGGACACGCCCAGCAGACAGGGCAGCCTATCGCTGCCGTCCGTCACCGCCCACACCAGGGCCCCGGCGCTGTGCAGCTCCGCCCCCTTGGCCCCCTTCAGCTTGTCCTTGCGCTTGCTGCCCAGCGACAGCAGCGGGAACTTGGTGGAGGAGTCGATGGGCGTGGTGGTGACGTAGTTCTCCGCCAGGTCCTTCAGGTACTCCTGCCGCGTGCGCGTGGCCATGGAGCGGAACTTCTCCGACTTCTCCGCCGCGTTCTCCGCGTTCACCGCCTTGGCCAGCAGGAAGTCGCGGAAGGCCGGGGACCGGGGGAAGCGCGCTCCCTTCGGGAACAGCGGCCCGAACAATGGGATGTCCTTGGACCGCGTCACGGCTACCCTGAGAGGCCGAAGAGAGGGCAAGTTACAGCGCGTCACACCACAAGCTGTGTTCACTACTACTCTCCATTTATGGCCCTCTGCAATCACACAAAATATTACATTATTCTAATAGCACATGCTCAACATTGTACGAATGAAACCCCATTTACTTGTTTTTTTTATTTTTTACATTGTTCTCTACAATGTAACACTCAAATTTCAAGCTCCAAGCTAAGGTAGAAATGCTTCATTTCTTTCTCGCAAATTATGAAACAACAAGAAAATAACACAAAAATATTGTCAACATCACGTTGGGCAGCCGCATGCAAAAGTATTAATCATCAATGATAACGGCACATATGACTCAGCTGTAGACAGCTGTAGATATTCAATTTTCCAGCAGTGAGTATGGGATATTAGCACTAAGTTACAATGCTTGTTTTCTTGTTCTCACAACCTCAGAGTCCATAAAAGCAATTTAAATCAATTTTGAAACAATATTGGTACTGTATTATACCATTTTTTAGCACCATGACTCACATACGCTGTATGAAGACGGCCTCCCTAACAGAAAGGTCCAAGAGAAGAAGCATTGTGGAGATGTAGTGGTACAATCCGGGGCTTTCCACTGAGCTCCGCAGGGGTGCACGCAGGAATTCTGGGGGCCCCCCTGAAAGAATACAGCTCTGGGCCCCCCGCTCTACTTGAATTTATGTGGGCCCTCTCCAGCTGTGGGCCTCCCAAGCTGTGGGCCCCTAGATTCGTCACCCCCTCTCACCCCACTATGGACAACCCTGGACCTGC
>NC_083762.1:69919205-69936705 GCF_963514075.1 Conger conger | reverse complement strand
TGCTGCTGGACGTGGCTCTCTCGCGGCTCCTCCAGCACGGACACGGCGTCATTGGGGCTCTGGAGGCTCAGCCGTGGGCCCCCCGGGCCCCGGGGCCGGCCCAGGCCCGCCCGCTCCTCGCCCCCCACCTCGTTTCGGAAGTGCGGGCAGCTGAGCAGCAGGTCGTTGTCGTTGCCGTCGCCCTCGTCCAGCAGGGCCAGGGACTCCCGCAGGGCCTCCGCATCCTCCACCCCGCCCCCCCCGCCCCCGTGCGCGGGGGACGGCGAGGCGGACAGGGCGGGGGGCCGCAGCTGGGAGGCCGCAGACGCCCCCGAGGTGATGTTCTTCTTGCGGCCGATGCTGTCGCGGTTGGAGGCCGCCTCCGTCAGGTCGAACAGGATGCTCTGCACGTCGTAGTGGGCGAAGTTGCGCACCCAGGAGCCGCCCACCAGCTGCTCGGTGGGGACGGGCGGCGGGAGCTGGGGCGGGTTGGGCTTGGACTTCTTCCCCTGGGGCTCGGGCTTGGCGGGTTTGGCGGGTTTCGGGGACTCGCCGGAGGGCGCAGACAGGGCCCGGAAGAAGCCGTCGGGCTCCGGGGCGGCGGTCTGCAGGCCCAGCAGGAGGAAGGGGTCTTTGAAGCGGAGGGCGGACGGGCTCAGGGCGCCCTGGTCCTCGCTGCTGGGGGCTCGGCCCCGCGTCTGCCTCTCCAGCGACGACAGGCTGCCGTACTCGCGGTGCAGCGCCAGCCCCGAATCCCCCGCGCCCCCTGCACCCCCCGCCCCGCCCTTCTCCCCCCCGGCCCCGCCCGCCTTCCCCACCGCCTTCCCAGAGGCCTCCAGGTCCCCCAGCGTCACGTCGCTGTTGCTGCGCTGCATGATGTGGCCCCGGCCCGCCGTGCGCAGCGTCATCGCCCGGCTGGGGGTCAGCCCCTCCCGCTCCCCGCCGCCCCCCTCCTCGTCCTTCCTGGGGGGCCACTCCGCCAGCACCCGCGAGCGCAGGCCGCCGCCGTCCCGCTTGGGCTCGAACGCCACGGCCGTCAGGGGGGGCCGCGGGCTCTGCCGGCGGAATTTGCGGATGAAGAGGTCGTCCGACTGCATGGCTGAGGCGTCTCGACCACCGTCTACCTTCCCCGCTGCCGAAATATACAGTCCTCTTCTCTGCCTGGCCTCCTCCTCCTCCTCCTCTCCCCTGGGTTTGCCTTTACCCTCGCGCTCCTGGAGTCCTCCACAGAAGGAGGACGGTGATGAGGAGCACACAGAGGCTCAGGGGGCAGACGACCGGATCAAAGACGAGTTGACCATGAGGCAGGGTCTCTGCTGACCGGCCTAAAGTTCCCTCCGAAAAGAACAGCTCCAACCGAGTGGACCTCGTGAAGATCACCACACCCGCAGCGACAAAGGACAGACCGTCCTGTACGTGTGTTTTTTTTTGTGCGTGTGGGGTTTTTTTTTAGTGCCGCTGATTGCTGCGGTTAATGTTCCGAGAGGCTACAATCTGGGAAAGCGGCCATTTTGAGGTGAGCGGTAAGGTCAAACAGCTCATCGCTTTCCAGTTTCATACATTCACATTTGAATCCAACACCCATGGGCACCGTGACATCAGCACAGCAGGAGCAGGAGCGGGGGACCTGGGGATCCCATCCAGGACACCTGGAAGACCTTCAGAAGCCATTCATGGTTCTGTTTCCTGTTTGTCCCGTTTTCGGTCTTCAACAACGAGCCGCTTTTAACCAGCGCGTGAGCCGCGACGAAAGCATGAGAGCTTCGGAAGAGCCGCTCTCTCCAGAAATGGACGACGGCCAATCCTAGGTGGCACCGTCAGCGATGGCTGCGATTTCACTAAAGGAAGCGGAGGTGAACGCAGCTGTAGAAGACCCCAGCTGCTCCGTCCAGGTCGCCAGTTTGTTCTTCTTGGATTGGTATTCGCACTGTATCAGCTTCTCTGCTCCATTGTCTGACAGTTTCCAGTTTTAGGGCACCACCTACACAAAGAGAGGGAGGAACAATAGTCAAACGTTAAATGTCACAGTCATACAATACCATATGAATGTTTTGTTTGCTCTGTGCTTTGGCTTGAAAATGCGTGCCTTGGGTGGGTACCTATTTACAATTCCGCTGCATCCGGCTGTTTAGAAATGTAGTATTAATCGAGTGAGTGTGTGCAGTGTTTTTTAAAGCACATCTGGATGCATAGTTGAAATGCACTTTGTTCAGTTTATTTCAAATATGGCAGACAGGATGGCGGACCCAGTGCTCCTTTTAGTTTGCCAATGAGGGCACTGACAGATGAATACAAGCGGCATAAAGAGGCACAAGGGAGAGGGAACAGATCCAAGGTGGAGATATACAACTGCATACTTTTCCAGTCCTGTTTTCATCCATTAGATTGTTGTGCTATTACTGGGCTTGCATACAATATGTGGGTGGGTATCTTTTTTGTTATGTAGGTGGGTCTTTGTGTGTGTGTGTGTGTGTGTGTTTGTGTGTACACAGTATGTGTGTTCATGTCTCCATGTCTCTGTGTGAATGTGTATGCAGATGTTGGTCTGTGTATACATGCAAGTGTCTGGGGACCTGTGTGTGTACTGTATGAGTTTGCATATGTGTGTGTCTGAGGGGGGTTTTATGTGTGTGTGTGTGTGTGTGTGCGTGCATGTGTGGGGGTGAAATAGAGTGTGTGCGTGTGTGCGTGCGTGTGTGTGAGGGTAAAAGAGAGTGTGTGCGTGTGTGTGTGTGTGCATGCGTGTGTGTGAGGGAGAAAGAGTGTGTGTGCTGTAATTCCCTCTCCAGAAATAGCCCAGGAGCCAAGGCTCAGCACACCACCTCCGCCCTACACCCCATCACAATAGCGGGCAGAGGGGGGACCTTTTCCTGTGCTGAAACCAGGCCTGTCCAGAGGCCGAAGAGCAGAAATAACGACAGAAAAATACGGCCTTTCCACCTGCCAGCTGCTTCTCCCTCCATTCTCCATCCTCTCCTCTCTCCCCCCCCCCCCCGCCCCCCCCTCTGCCTTGTGCCAGTTTCTAAACTTTCTCTTTCTCCTCGGCAACCGCTGGGGAACAACGCGCCACATCCAGACAGCCGACGCGCCACACGGCCGTCTCTCTCTCTCTCTCTCGGCCTGCGCAACCGCTCCAGCGTCCTCGGGAAACAGACACCCGCTGGGTGGTTCCTTTTCTTTCCACAGCGCTGCGCTCTGCGCAGTAACAGAGACAAACAGCCTCCTCCCCACGCTGAGACAGATTTCAGGGCTGTGCTGTCAGCATTCGCTGGCCCGCCGCCGTTCCAGGGCTGTCTTGTTTACGGTCTGCTCTGCTTTACAAAACGCGCCGTTACCGAGAGCCCCAACAGAATGAAGGTCAGGGACCTACAATGTGCCCCCGCTTCATTTACAGGACGTGATGTTTAAAGGTGCAATAGGTAAGATCTTTGTGTTAAAAAAATCATTACAAGACCATTATAAATCCCTTCCTATCATTGAAAAAGGCTCACTGACATGTTGACTCACCCTCTGCCTGTGCTGCGGGTTTCAAAATATACAGTTGATGAACTGACACACGGTACCAAAACGTAAAATAATCCAAGCTCACTGGTTGAAAATTGGTCCTAATTGCCACAGCCAATGGCAGTGGGAGGGGGGTTTCAATGTCAGCGCGTTCACAGAGAAGAGAGGGAATAAATGGTATTGTGGTGTTGAGCGTGTTTGTTGCTGCAATTCCTCTCTTGACTGTTAGAAGTCTGAAATGAAATGTCTTTTAGAGAGTACCGTGTGATAAAATCCAGCTATGACAGCTTGACCAGCTTGAAAATGTAACTGGTCAAGCTGGTCATAAAGCTGATTATGAGCTGATCAACCAGGTTAGTGCCGGTAGCTTGTCTGAGCTGGTAGCTGGTCAAACATACCAGCTGGTTTAAAACATAGCTTCAACTGGTCAAACCATGCCAGGCTAGGAGCTGGTCTGAACTGGTCAACCAGCTATCAGCTTTTTCAAAACTTGAGCTATTTTATTTAGCAGGTATCTACTATTTCCCCATTAATCTGTGATGGTTCCAGCACAGCACTGATCCTCAAAAGCTAAACTGAAATAAATGAGTTCAGAAACATCAAGACTCGGAGCTAATGAAAGAAAAATCTGTTTCAGTTTGAAAATGTTCACTCAGTGCTGTGTGATCTGTCGGTCTTTATAATACAGCTACTTGTGTTAATTTAGAAGTTGTGTTCAAAATGGCAGCTCATGTGGTAGCCTATATGACAAAGTTGTACTAGGAGATGGGGAAGTGTACTGTACAATCTAAGGAATATTCTGGAAAAACTCCACATGCCTTCCCATTAAAATCAATGATGTTTTGGTTTTATATGAGATGGTGTCTTTCTCAGAATTACATTCATACCATCAGTGAACTGCGGGAGACAGAGATAAAGATGTGATAATTCATACTCTGGTATTCTATTGGCTTTTCTGAGACAAATTTACACTTTCCACAATCGAGTTAAACCTCACAAAGCCCCCGTCAAACACGATGAGTGCACTCTGACCTCACGCTGAGCGAATCTGATAAGTGGGAGTGACATTTTCCCCCGCATATTCAAAAAGCGACACAAATACCCAATGCTGCAAACTAACTACAAATGTATCACCATGACACTCATCATCAAAAACCCAGGACAAAAAAAGGAAGTGTATATATCTCACACAAAAACGGAAATAGTACAGATACCGCCATCGGAACATTCTAAAAGCAGCTTTGTTATCTTGGTTATGAGAGACCAATGGTGTGGTTTGACTGAGGAAGTCGTGCAACCATGCATGGTGAATCAGACAGAACTTTTTCACCAATCTTTTTCGCAACGCCGAGATCTCGTCACACCCCCAGTGGGTGTTCTTGCCCACCTTAAGTTGTTTATGTCTTTCTTTTTGCAGTAAATAATCTAAATGCTGAAAATGAATTTGAAATAATCTTTATATAAAAATAAAGAAGCTACCTTTTACATTTATTGTCTTTTGGTTGGACTTACCCTTATCGTTATCACAGTTCTGTATTCATGGGCAGGGAGTACAAATCTAAGATACAAATGTCATGTCATATTCTGCAGTCTGAAACAGTTTGATCTTCAAAGATTACAGCCCACACAATCAGTGAACACTATTCCTGCGTGCAACACATTTATTTTATTTATTCTCGCAATACATCTTCATGTGTCATCATCTGACACAATCAAGCAATGCATTTTTCTCATTTCTATTGCATGTAATAATCACTTGTTTTCAGTTCTGATTATAGTGTTATCACAATCACCTATGTTCACGCTGGTCTGGCGAGCACTCTGTTGTGAGCAGTATTATATTAAGTATAATCTGATTAATTATGATGGCATACAGAAAAGCCTCAACAAGGCCCGCTGTTTAATTGGTGGGGTTTTTCCATGATGACATTTACACATTTTTATTAAGGTCAGAAAAACATTTTCCACATTTTGCAGAGACAAGTGGATATAAATGGTTTTGTTTTCGAAAAGGGTACTGATTATGCAATACTGAATTCTAACGTTTGCTACTGAGAGTGTACTTAAAAAATAACAAGCCAGCAGTTTATGAATCCCCGCATGTATCGGATCAGCTACACAGTTAATATGAGCCAGAGGTACAGGAAGGCCCAGATTTTTTGCACTCTGATTTGGTAACCTGCAGTTCAGTTGAAATCCACTGTGTATAGTGTTACTTTTTTTCAATACATAAGAACTATAATGAGTTTGGGGCAATCCAATTACAAGGCTGCCGGTTTCACTGAATGTATTAGGCTACATGTAACTACTAACTAGCACGATGTTGCTGTTCGGCAAGTGTAATGGGTTTTTGTATGTTTGGCTTCCTTAACAAAACTGCAGAATTAACAAGCTGATCAATCACTCCACCACTTGGAAATGTAAGGTTCCTGATCTGTGAAATTAGGTAAGACCATCCATCTATGGTTAGAAAAAGGTATTCAATCTCTTTTTTTGTTTCTTTGCCTGGCTTAATTTTGCGCCACGTTGGACAAGGCTAAACTGGAGCATGAGATCGAGGCAGGAGAGTGTGCGCCCTCACAGTTACTGTGGGCTTCTGTGCTCAGTGCAGCCCATCGAATGTCACAGACACTGTTGTCAAGTTGGGAGGAGTCACTGTGAGGTTATCAAGCAAAACCCATCTATTGTCAGAGTATGGCCGTCAGCCTTATCTGTCATGTTGGAGTGAAAAATGTTATATATAAATAAGATGTATTTTTTCCATTTGCCAAGACATAATAGAGAGAATTTCACATGCTGTAAAAAAAAAAAAAAAAGCTCTGTAAATCTCCATGCTTAAATTTGAATTGATTGGCCAGGAAATATATCATGTTTCATTTTAGAAAACTGTGAAATTGTGAAAGATATGATTGTTTAAACCATTTAATGGAAGGACAAAACTATATTAATCCACTGTGTTATTTGACTTTATCAACCCAGTTTTACGGGATACACACACATACGCGGTTTTCACTGTGTGTAAATATCTGGTTTATACATTGTTTTGTAAATTGGGTAAGGTAATGTTTAATGAAACATCATATTTCACAGACACACATAATAGTGTGCCTCTATGGATGCACAAGCTAATAGCAAGTGCACTGCTAATAGCATTCCCAATACGTCTCAACCTAACTACTTCATCATTCTGTCTCCAGTGGTTTCAATTAAGCCCCCAAAGTCATCAAAGAGGACAGTCAGTGTTAAATGTATTCAAAGGCATCGCATGGACACTGCCTCTTTGTCTAACTACAACCGAGGAGCTTTCTGTCCTATTCAGTACGCTGTCCTGAATGGATGTACAGACTGGGAGCTCGCTGCTACTTCCAACACAGAAAGGGCTATACATCTGAATATGAGCAGCAATTCTTATTTGATCTTTTCAGTAAAACTAATTAGTGAAGCCATTTTTGGAATTCTATTGTCGGCACGTCTTCTCAACCTGATTGCTAATTTGGAGGGAAATAGCTTGCACCCCAGAAGGCAGACTTTCTCTTCATGGGGTGAAAGACTGATTCTTAAGTCTTATTCAATAACAATGATAAGGAGTACATCAGGAATAGAAATATTAATCATTAGTGGACAGTTAAAATGGTAATCGTTCATGTATATGACTGCTTTGGGGGGGTTGGGTGCTTGAACAAACTCCATGGCTTCAAACACTTGAAGGGAACATAGTGTGGACATCCATATGATATGTCTATATGTAGGCATACTATATACAGTACATTGGTAAGATAAATGCTGGTAGAATATAGTGAATCAGTTGGGGGGAGGGGGCCTTGGTGGGGAGGGGAGTGGGACATGGTTCTATTCTTTCAGGAAATGATCATAAAAGATGTCAAACTCCACAGAAACCATCCGTCTTTCCTGGAAATAAAACTGTTAATTTTACACCCTCCTCTCACGATAGTTATAGTATGTACAATAAAAGTTTAATCAATTTCAGTGAGGAATTTTTCCATTTTGTGAATTAAATATTAATCGCAGCTGCTTAACACTCACAATTCTCCAGTTTCCATTTTACAGGCTCCATTTATAGGTGTTTGCCAAGTCATGGACAGAATCCAGAAGCCATTACTTTTCATTTGGTTGCTTCAAACCACTCATGCTCTTTGTAGGCACTGGCAGCCTCATCCAATTCACCATACCTCAAGCTCACCTATAATTTTAGAGACTGCAAACTATGTAATCGATTCCTGCTTACAAACACATAGAACCAGATCATGTACATGTTGATGTTTTCAATTTTAAAGTTAATTTTAGATAAGTGGCGCATTGAATTTCTGCAGCTGTAATGATTACTACACACTCAGAAATAAAGTACAAATGCTTGGGTGTTCACCAATAGGAACATAAAATTGCACGCCAGCAATATAAGAATCATTTTCGCCTTTTTGCTTGGAATATGTAGCCGACTCATTTGTAACCAATGAGAGCATTACTGTACTTTCAGGGTACATTTGAGAAATTTGCTCCTTGAAGGAGAAAAGTGTCACATTACTTCTGAGTGTACTTCTGAATTCCGGGGCATTCTCCCCAGTTCTGTGTTGAGTGGATATTATCCGCACTGCGCTTGCTGCTCTACCTCTCATAATAGTGGAGAATCCAGTACATTGGCTATACCCACCGTAGAACCTTTTATTGTCACAGCTATTTTGCGACTGTGTCTGTATCCACATGCTAGATCTGCTGCCTGTGCCACTCCGTTGGAAAGGATGGACAAAACTGAAGACCAAACCTAGCCATTAAAATCACATTCTGTAGCGGCCTGTAGCGTAGTGGTTAAGGTAAATGACTGGGACACGCAAGGTCGGTGGTTCTAATCCTGGGGTAGCCACAATAAGATCCGCACAGCTGTTGGGCCCTTGAGCAAGGCCCTTAACCCTGCATTGCTCCAGGGGAGGATTGTCTCCTGCTTAGTCTAATCAACTGTATGTCGCTCTGGATAAGAGCGTCTGCCAAATGCCAATAATGTAATGTAATTTTAGAAGAAGGAGATATACTTTATTGAACCTCATGGGTAATTTGTCCTCTGCATTTGATCCATCCTAGTTGCTTAGACGCAGTAGGCTGACCCAGCACCCAGGGAGAAATGTGGGGCCAAGGGCTCATGGGCCCAATGGCTGTGCAGATCTTATCGTGGCTACACCGGGACTTGAACCCCCAACCTCCCGGGTTGTTCCAGACTGCCCCAAATCTTTATAATTCTCTCATTTGATTGAGCTCGGATGGGAATGACACCCACCCCAAGTCTAGGCTGGTCATTGGGTCCTCCCTTAGAGAGGGCTCCTATTGCATAGCAGGGGAATCCACCCCAGGACTTACTTCATGCTCAGATATAATATGTGTATAATTTTTCCCCAGCATAAGGTTTTATATTTTTAAATGGAGAACATTAACATCCATTCATCTTTCTTATGTGACTCCTAAGACATTTTTATCTCACAGAAAAAAAACAGGAATACTGATTGCAGGCTGCAATGTGGCTCTACACACCTGCAGTGTATTTTAAGTAGCTCGTTTGACTTAGTGCAACAACACTTTTCTAAATTTAGTGCAGCCTATCAAGTGTAGTGTATCTCTAAGAACAAATGTCTTCATAAAGTTCAAAATCATTCTGCTCTAGATTAGACAATAAAATATTCCCCATATATGCAATGATACACAGGGTTAGACACTGCAGAGAGCAGAAGTTATGATTATTGCAAGCCATATTGAACCATACACTCACCGAGCACTTCATTAGAAACACCTGTACTCCTACTTATTCATGTGATTATCTATTTAATGTGGCAGCAGTGCAATGCATAAAATCATGCAGATACGGGTCAGGAGGTTCAGTTAATGTTCACATCAACCATCAGAATGGTGAAATAATGTGATCTCAGATTTCGACAGTGGCATGCTCATTGGTGGCAGACAAATTTGAATATTTGGTATTTGGTTTGAGTATTTCTGTAACTGCTGATCTCCTGGGATTTTCACACACAACAGTCTCTAGAGTTTTCTCAGAATGGTGGGAAAAACAAAAAACATCCACTGAGCAGCAGTTCCTCAGGCAAAAAGGCCTTGTTAATTAGAGAGGTCAGAGGAGAAGAGCCAGACTGGTCAAAGCTGACAGGAAGGTGACAGTAACACAAATAACCACACATTACAACAGTGGTATGCAGAAGAGCATCTCTGAACACACAATGTGTCCAACCACTAAGTGGATAGGCTACAGCAGCAGAAGACTTAATAAATCTAAAAAATAAGTCTGATAAATACCTAATACGGTGCTCGCTGAGTGTATACACGGTCATTACTGGTGACTACAGTAGCACAAAGCCCCGGCTCTGTCTCTCACCTCAGGTCAACTTTCCGGCAGTCCACTGAAATCTCCTGAGTGAAACTGCCCTAGAAACCCAGAGTGTACAGAGACATGACAAGATCACCACCACAACACTAATGCAGCCTCCACCCCAGAAACAAAAACAAACCGGAGAAAAAAAACAAAAAAACACAGGTCAGCCTATGGTCATGTACAGATATTTAGTTATGAAAAAAGAACAAATGCTATCCAGTGTTTTCCCTCCTCCTCAATCACAGGATTAAGTAAGGATTACAGGGGACACGCAGCCAACAGATTAAGCTGCTTTCCAGCATCCCGGGCAGATTGGGAACATTAATTACACCCATTCAGAGGCTGGGCTGCTCACCTCCTCACCAGATAACGGGCTGTAGCTCTGTCACTGTCACCGCACACACTGCTGCGATGGCCGCTCTTTGCGCTGCGCCTACCTGAACCGGGTAAAACGCATACCAGGAACTCTAAAATATGTAAATATATATATATGTGAAATTATTTCATTATAGTAAATACCATATGCCAGTAAATATTGAAAGACTGCTATGTACGTAAGGTCAATTCTGCTCTACATATTGGTGAAAAGTTGTTTCTTTTAAAATGGATAGCAACGTGCAGACATGTCACTGGTGTCTAAAGGGTTAAAGTACTTAAAATAGTTACTTCACCTCGGTCTGACTGCTACATTGTTTTGCTACCTGAAGAAGATCAGACAGCCCGAGACTCATTACTGCACACTATGCTGAGTGCATGGTGCCAGCTTTCGATTTTTTCTAGAACAACTTTGAGAGTTAATGTCATGCCTATTGATAAATTCCTGTTTTAGCAGATGTAGGTTGCTCACCTCACCTGTGTGAGCTCTACCCTTTTCTCAAGCATGAAATGGCTGTCTGCCCTTCTGAAAGGGCTCAAGCCACATCTTCTCAGCTTTGCTATGCATCTCAGACATGGGGCAAACACATACATATGTAATGGTTTTAGATTCAAATACTTTGCTGTGCTCGACTGATCTTGCTTGATGCAATTGAACCAACCAAGAGGACCAGAAGGTGGGGTGTGCACTTTTTTATGTCATAGGTTCGAATACACCAGACAAGCTCATCAATCACAATGCTTTCATGGCTGGTGGCTTTACACACACTCTACTCCTGCTGAGAGAAACAGCTCAAGCTAGGTTTTGAAACAGCTGCCAGCTGGTTGACCAATTCAGACCAGCTCCATACTCAACATGGTTCGACCGGCTCAAGTTAGGTTTTGAAACAGCTGCCAGCTGCTGGTTGACCAGTTCAGACCAGCCGCAATCCGGTTTGACCAGCTCAAGCTAGCGGCAGCTAGTAATTTCAGGCAGGTCTAGCCGGATCGCGCAGCGGTTAGACTCCACCTGCTCCGGCTCCTCACACAGCGCTGCAGCCGGCCGGCCGCACAGGCACTTCCCCGGTGCGCCCCGGCCGATAAGGCCACGCCACACTCACATCCGTCGCTCAGCGCTCTCCCCGTTCGGGAAACATCCTCTCCAGGGAGCGGGACCGGAGGGAAACCGGTTCCCCGCTCCGCCCGTTCCTCGCCCGGTCCCGTTCCCGCTCACGCACCAGAACGTCCAGAGAAAGGCACCCTCCACGCCGCCGCCGTTATTTCACACTCTCGCGGAGTCACGAAAGCGAGCCACGGCGAGAATCTGCTGATGTCACCGCCGCTGAACCCAGCGAGCAACGACACCCTTATCTCAGCGACAACACAGGCGTACGCGCACACCGCAACTGCTCACGCGCACACACACTCAGCCCACGCACGTACTCCAGATGTACCCACAGCCGTTTCGCAGAAATTAATGTGCCGTGTAAAAGTGGAAGGCGTGACAGTTGCTTCCACAAAAATTTACGAGTTTACTTTCTCGTGAAAAACATTGTTGTTTCAGTGTCCTTGACCATCACCATCTGTTGCCCATCTATTAATATTGCAACAGTGACTGTTGGAGATGACTGTTCATGAATGCAGATGACAGTCAGGACAATTCAAGAAACAGAAATGTGGGTTTAAATGGCAACAGGGCCTTCTCTCCTCTCTGTTCAATCAAAGAGTAATGGTGCTTAAAAATTTAAATATGATATTTTCCCCGTTTTAGAACGGGTATTCATTATTCATTATTCCTCTATTTTGTGCCTTGGATCAAACTATAACCAGTGGGAGGCATCCTGTCAAACTTAGAAACGCAGAGTGAATGTACGGATAATACAGTTTTGTACTGCACACGGCACTGCATAAGTGTGGCCGCAAACAACATGCACACGTGCCGGTTATGAACTGTTCCCACGCATCTGTCACAGCTGACTCACAGCTTCTCAGAGAATGCTTACCGCCATGTCGGTCATCGCTTTGCAGACTGTGTGCACACTGATGTCAGCAGCATCAACATATCAGCAGCCAAACCCCTCTGCAGTCTACTGCATGAGCTCCACTGAAGCCAATGCTCTCGTTGAGCTCTGGCGACAATACCACAACGTTACTGTCACATTCTCCGTCTCTGCCCACCTGCACACTTCTCACACCTCCCCTGTTGCATTTGTAAATGTATTAGAATGTGTTTTGTTTTCTGACGCAGAGGTGACTGTTGTAGTTAGTCACATGCGGATGGTGGAGGCTTTACTGTGTGTGCATAGGCGAGTTCTACGACGGAGAGCGGCTGAGATACGCGTCTGTCCCGCAGGGTAACGGGTGCAGAGGCGCAGGCCACGCGCTGTGCGTCCGCTCTCTTCGGGGAAGCCCGGTTCCCGTGCACTTCCCTGGCCTGCTACATCCCCCGCCCCCCTTCCCCGTCAGACTGCTTCCTGTGCAGCAGGAAGTGATGTCACGCCCATCCTGACCTCTGATCCCCAGGAGGATGCTCATCGTCACATCCCGCTACGACACCCCCGCCCTAGCCCTGCTCCTGCCCCCCTGCCCCCCCACACAGGCAGGGCTCCTCTCTCTCTCTCAAGGTTAGACCTTTCTTTCCTTCTTCCTTCCCCCTGTTCTGTGTCCTCTCAGTCTATGGGTGGTGGGCGGTCCGTCCTGCTTTGGCCCTGGACATGAAGAGAGTGAGCTCGAACAGGCACACAAAATTAGATACGCGTTATCCCCGGACCATACAGAAGAACGAAATGCATCTTCATTATCATGTTGGCCACTAGAATGGTGCAATATCCAATCATCCATTTAATACTGCATTCAACTGGTATTCATACAGTAATCAGTGTGGTTGTGCAGATTAATTAGGATTTGACAGGAGTTTATCTCTAGTTCCTCTTATATAATATTAACAGTGTATGTGGATTGTGTTCACCCACACATGTATATATAGTATGTTTTGACAAGGCCAGTCAACTGCACTGGAATGACAGTGAAAAATGCAACATTTTCATTGTTCTTTTTTTAAAATGTAACCCTACTTGAACTTTTTTCGGGGGACCCACAGGAGAGGCAGTGTGTACGTGTGCGTGTGTGTGTGTGTGTGTGTGTGTGTGTGTGTGTCTGTGAGTGTGTGTGTGTATTAGGGGGGCTCGTGGGCAGCAGCGGATGCCGGGCTGAAAGATGCATCACCAGGCAGGAAACGGTTCAGAGAGAATAGCGATTGTGTCTTGATTAACGCAGTGGGCAGAGGGAGAGCAGGAAGCTAACGCCAGCTGAACTCCTGCAGCAGATGGCACAGACCCTACGCCCTCCACCTCAGGCCGTCTGAGTCACCAGGCCAGGAACCGCTCGCTGGCCAGAGGAGACAACTCCCTCCACAGCCTTCACCGTCCCATTCACACATGCACACAGGAACACACACACACACGCACACACACATATACACACACTCACAGACACACACACACGCACGCAAACACACACACAAACATGCACATACACACACAAACACACACAAACTCACACACACACAATCACACACGTGTGTGCAGTGACACACACAGACACACACACACAAACACACATGCACACACACACACACACACATGCACACACACACACACACACACAGGTACACACACGCACACACACAAACTCTGTTCGGCTGGCCATTCTACACACTGAGTACCTGATTATTTCTTCTGAAACAGCAAATAATTCTTATATTTGGACCATCCTGATTTTAAAGGCACTGCCGTTCTAATCTCCTTCCCCCTCCCTGGCATGTGCATGTCTTTACAGCATGTTATATCTGTGCACCCCGCTGGATGGCATCATTATATTGTGAAGGTCCCTCTTTCCTTTCGTCAAGGCAATATCTAGCACACAATGTTCTCGCAGTGTTGGAAGAACATCTCCGAAAATGCTACAGTAATGGGGACATTTTTTAGTTCAGTACCTCCCCAGATTTTGTGCAAGTGGCCAGCTTGAAGTCCACTCTCCCCCCTGCCTGCTTCCCTTGGTCCCCTTGCCGTCAAATAGAAATAATCAATATTGTACTATAACTGTGCTAATTAACCTCATTCCTGGCAACTAAGCATGGCTACTGATATTGATCAGTGCACTTTTTATCAGATCGTTAATACCTTAATTTCCTTCATTTGCAAAGAGTTACATCCTCGTTACCAGGGCTTACCAAAACTACATTATTGCTGATATTTGTGTAAAATCCGGGTGTGGGCTTTGTTCTCCCCGCTGCGGTCTGGCAGATCTGCCTCTTCCTGCTGTGCCACCTGAATCCCAAGCTAAGAGGACTACAGCTTCAGTGAAAATAGGACTTCAGCAGGGTGAGCAACATTTCAAGTCTTTTCTTTCAAAATGGCAACTGCTAGCCTGTGGCTACCTGGCTGTTGTAAACCCACCACTTCCTTGGTAGGACAAAGCCAGCTGTGCCCTCTAACTGTTAAATCTCAGCCCGTGTCTCTGTCCATTATCAGATCAAATAAATAATGTGAAGAGTAATGCTTAAAAGAGCAACCACAAGCTATGACAATGTGCTAATTTTACCCAACCCAACAACCCACTGACGGTGGCTCGTGGAGCTATTCCTAGCTAAGGTTCAAGAGTAAGGTCGTATTAGGCACTGAAACAGAAAGTCGCTGCTCTGGATTCAAAATTGAATTGGAAGGCTTTTATTACCTTACTTCAAACCTATGCCAAGACCCAGGAGATCGCTCCATAGTCATCGGGAGTGCATTACACAAATGGCTACAGTTGAGTTCTCTTTTATTATCTATGTGTGAAGAGTGTGTATTGTTTATTTTTTTAAATTAAACAGTTTTTTTTTTTTTTGGATGCACCAGTGGAAACAGCTGCGTATTTCCACTCATTATCAAAACCCTGAGGTACAGAGACCCAGTTAGGCTACACAAGGGGGCCCTGAAAGACATGCCGCATCTTCCCTTCACTCTTCTGAATTTGTATTCAGCAATTACACCACACAACTTACAACAGTGCAGATTAATGTGGCTGTTTCCACTGTGACTATTCTTTACATTCGATCTGTCTGTTTTTGCATTTCTGTATGTACACACTGATCACAATGTTGTCCGTGGGCTCATTGTACTTCCCATTTAAGTATTGTGATAACTGATCAATGTGCCATAGAAAATAGTGCCCAACTCCACTTCCCGTCAACCCTGAGTACTCCAGCATACCGTCTAACCTACAGCAATGACATGCAGCTATGGCAGCAGAATAGCAAATTGGTGAGGGAACTCTAAGCTTAGGTTTAGTTGCAGTGTTGTATCCACAGAAAAGGTCCTTGCCCTGAATTAGTTCACAGAACAATGAGCTGTAAACATGGATTGTATGTTAAAAGAGAGTCAGTCCTTCAGGATACGAACATCTGCTAAGTGCCTATAATGTAAGAACACCATAGCAATGCTGCACTCCTGAGTATGAGCAAGAGAGACTACATTATATGTATACTTATGTCGAGTATTTATTTCTCATCCACTAAGAATATTCCTGTGTTAAAAATAAGGAAGATCAATATTCATTAATATATAGCCATCAGTTCTAACTTTCTCATGCTCAACACATGAAACTATAGCAAGGGACATTTATTATTATTATTATTATTATTATTATTATTATTATTATTATTATTATTATTATTATTATTATTATTATTATTATGGGCGGCACGGATGGTGCAGTGGGTAGCACTGCCGCCTCACAGCAAGGAGGTCCTGGGTTCGAATCCCCGTCGGCCGGGGCCTCTCTGTACGGAGTTTGCATGTTCTGCGTGGGTTTCCTCCGGGTACTCTGGTTTCCTCCCACAGTCCAAAGACATGCATGTTAGGCCGATTGGAGAGTCTAAATTGCCCGTAGGCATGAGTGTGTGAGTGAATGGTGTGTGTGCCCTGCGATGGACTGGCGACCTGTCCAGGGTGTATTCCTGCCTTTCGCCCAATGTATGCTGGGATAGGCTCCAGCCCCCCTGCGACCCTGATCAGGATAAGTGGGTTCAGATAATGGATGGATGGATGGATGGATGGATTATTATTATTATTATTATTATTATTATTTGATTATTATTCATCCACCCTACACACCTTCTCCAGACTTCTATCTTGTTAATTCATTAATTTGCTTGTTCATTCATCTCTCATGTATTACTCAAATAATAGATCCCGAGTTTTCTCTGCTTTTTTTTTCTTTCTACCCTTGCCACCACAGCACAGGAAGAGTGGGTAGGAACTGTTAAGTAATTGGTTTTGGACTGCGTTCCTCCTGGCCTTGCATTTTATCTGGGCTTTTTTAATGCTGTTAGCAAATGTCTAATTGAGTTATTCAGTCTCAGAAGGGCTTTGGCTTTCAGTCTCAATCAGTTGACTGGATTCAGAAAGGGAACAAGGTTAGTCACCAAGGTGGAGGTGGGGAGAGGGCACAACACAAACCTAATCTAAGACTTGAATTTAAGGACAGTTTTTGGCTTAGGTCTGGTTTAGTGCGGCAGGATCCTCAGGTGGGACCCTCCTTGGGCACTTTAGAGAAGACAGATTTGCGCCGGGGCGAATCGATGAGGGCCACTAATCTGAGTGCTAACCCTACCCTTACATTGATTTCGCAAGGAAGTAATTGCGGTTAAAGCGCACGCTGGTAATAGGAGCAATTCATTGGCTAATGCTCTTTCCGATGTTCGTTTTCCTGTCGAACGAAATGACAAGAAATGTAAAAATAGCATTGGCAATCAACACATAGTCGCTCTAAGAATAGCCACCGTCGGCGGCGGCATGAAAACGGGGTATAGACATGTCCTTCACGCACCTGACAAACTGTTAATAATCTGTTAACGTTACTAAGAGAGGGTGGTGCGGTGACATTGAGGGCCGGGGGCACGGAGAGAGTCCAATCTCCAGGAGCTTCACAACTGGCTCAGATACATAATTAATGAGATGAAGGGGGGAGGGACTGATCATCAGAGACCGGGCAGGGGGGGGGGGGGGGTTGAAGGGAAGCTATTATTTATTACATTTTTGACATCCGCGGGCACAGTGCACCAAACCCAAAGAACAAATTGTGTGACGAGGCCGGTCCGTCGGCCATACGCTTTGTGTGCTTTCGGTTTTAATGCGGAGGAGAAGCAGGTTCCACATCTCGCGCGCTCTCTCTCTCTGCGTCCCTCGTGCTCTGAGGCTATTTATACACTCTGCGTGCAGGTGACAGACTGTGAAG